>NC_056739.1:794356957-794544457 GCF_019279795.1 Protopterus annectens
AAAAAGAGAGTTGTTCCCTTGTAGTTTTATCTGAACAGGAGTCCAATGACTCTGAAGCTTCTGAATATGAAGACATTCAACCCCTCTCTGCTTATGAGGATTCTGATGCAGAGGAATCCATTCCTTCTGCCTCTCAGCCCGAGGAATTTTCATTTGGGGAAACCCTTCATACTTTAAGAGAGCATTTCCATTGGGAATGTCAAGGCTTTCCCCAGTCAAAAAAAGAGACTCCGGGAATTCTTAGATTTACCACAGCACAGACCTTTGGCCATTCCTCCTGTCTTGGATGTTGTGGATGATGATTTTATGGAATCCAGTTTGACTCCTGACACCCTTCTTCCTGCTCCTGGGAAACCTGGCAGGTACTACAGAGTCCCTGACTCTCACAAACTCCTTTTCAAAACTCCTACTTCCGACCCAGAGGTCATCTCTCAAGGACTTAAAGGAATTAAAGCAACGTCAGCTAAGAATCCTACCCCCTTAGACAGGGATTCCGGAGCTTTAGACAGATGGAATAAAAAAGTATACACCCCTGCTACTCTTGCTATTAGAGCATTAAATTGTCAGTTCCACATGCTGAAATAGCAGCAGCATACCATGGAACTCCTCAAACAAAAAATATCTTCCTTTACTGCTTGTGCAGAAAATAAAGAATTACAAGAGCTAATGCATTCTGCAAGTCAAGTTACTAAGCACACCTTACAATGTGGCTTTAAAGCCCTAGAAGCATCTTGCAGGGCAACAGTCACTGGTTCTGTCGTTAGAAGCCATGCTTGGTTTATGGAACGGACCTTGCCAGACTATGTCAAATCCAAATTCTTGGGCACACCATTGAACAAAGACAATTTATTTGGCACCAAGGCAGAAGAGGTCTTAAAAAAGATGGAAGAAAAAGCTAAATCTATGCATACAGTTAAAGACTTCTTACAGGTCCATCCTCCAAGGTTCAGTAGGCATTGCCCCTCCAAGCACTGGCCCATTCCTGCCCCCTCCAGGCCAGCTCAGCCCAGTTCCAGAGGAAGTAGACCCCACCCTCCAGACAGCAGCCCCAGGGAATTCAGAGATCTAAGCAATGGAGTTCCTCCTCTTCAAAAACAGGGAGTGCAAAGCCACCTCCTTTATGGTAAGAACTCACAATGACTTTACATCTCCACCCCTTACCTCTGCTCACCTGCTTGTGACCCTAGGAGGAAAACTATCCTTCCATGCAAGCAACTAGGCCTCTATTACCAACCACCGATGGGTCCTCAACATAATGTCCCAAGTATACATATTTCATTTCCACACTCTACCAACCCCAAAAGGGTTCCCACATCTTCCTCCAAATCAGTGGGCAGAGGCCAAAAAGGAAGTCCTTTCCCTGCTGTGCATGAGGGCAATACAGCATGTTCTTGCAGAAGAGATAGGCCAAGGTTTCTATTCCAGACTCTTCCTGGTACCCAGAAAAGAGGGCACCTGGTGTCCAGTCCTCGATCTATCCATTCTAAGCACCTTTCTGGTGATACCAAAATTCAAAATGCTCACCCTCCAGCCGCTTCTTCCTATGCTTTCCAAGGATGATTGGTTAGCCACCCTAGACCTAAAAGAGGCCTACCTACACATCCCAGTCAGGGAATCTTGCAGGAAATGTCTAAGTTTCAGGGCAGGATCTATGCACTTTCAGTTCTCTTTGCTTCCCTTTGGCTTATCCACTGCTCCCAGAGGTTTCACAAAATGCCTGGCTCCAGCCATTGCTTTTTGCAGACAAAGAAATATTCAAATTTACCCCTACTTAGACGATTGCCTGATTCAGGCAGACGGTCAGGCAAAGCTGTTACAGTATCTGACCTTTGTAAAGGACCTACTGACCTCCCTGGGGTATACCATCAACGAAAAGAAATCAAAACTAGTCCCCACACAAAAAATTGTATTACTGTGAGCAAACCTGGACACAGCATCACAGATGGCATTCCTTACTCCAGAAAAACAAGCCTACCTGATAGGCTATTTCTCTCAACTACCCACCAGAACCCAGTTATCTGCAAGCAAAATCCTGCAAGCTCTAGGGTTCATGGCCTCCTGCATTTTACTCATTCCATATGCAGACTGCATATGAGGAAACTACAATGGTACCTAAAAAGCCTTTGGTGTCAGCACTCTAAGACCTGGACCTTGTTTGCTCCGTTTCCCACCTTTTCTAGCCAGTCCATATCCCAGGCTTTGCTTGTCTCAGGACTTTATTTTATGTGCTCAGAGCTATCCATACCTTGCTGTGTTAGAGGGAAGTCCTACTGCCTACCAGTGGGACTGGTGAGCATTGTACTGCCTATCTATTGCTAGAGGAGTGGTTTCCAGCTCTGAAATTGTAAATTTATTAGTTTTTTTTGGGCTGATTTCTATCCGTTTCAGCTTTCTGGCTTAAAAACGAGTGTGTTTGCACATTTTTCACATCGTGCAGCACTACGAGGCTACAGTTAAACTATTCCAGGTGCCAGAAAGTCTGCTCTTCAAATTTACCCTTAAAACTAGCTGGTTTCTCATAGTAGCACTAAAATCTGAACCCCTGTGACTAACACTTGCTCTAGAACCTGCTGGAAAGCACTAGGAAGCCTGAAACTTATACAAGCCTTCAGCTCTCCTTGTCAATAAGGAGAAATTAATCATAGGCACTAAACAGCCTACAATTGCAAAGTACCTTGCAAAGGTAAGGGAAAACAGCTCTTAAACTTTACAAAAAAGCAGCTAAACAGGCATGTCCAAGGGTCAGCTTCCGGTGATTTCTCCTGTCCGCCTGGTGAATCTGGGCATACTGGGATAATGCGCCAACTACCTCATGTACACAGACAATCCTCTCCTCCTACCACCCTACACTACAACCTGTGAGAGATGCACCTACATAGCCAAACTGGAAGCAAAGCTCTCTCCGGTCAAGATTGTACTAGACAGTCAAGAGGAGAAGGCTAACACCTGCATTACACCTCTAGCAACTCATAGCCCTTCAAAACCCACACCATCAACACCCAGACATAGCAACACTAAACCCACATATGTGGAGGCCCTTAACATTAACCTACCCAAGCAACAAGGACCTCCGAAGCCGAAACGCAAACAAACACCAGTCACAACCAAAGTGACACATAGCTCACAACACCAGTGTGCCACCCAACAACAGCCCCTAAGGCAAGACAATGTACCCAACACTTTAGTCACAGGTGACTCTATAGTCAGGCACACTGATGTCCCACTCACCAGGCTCAACAAGGAGAAAATTACAGTCAGCTGCCTGTCGGGTGCCAGGATCCGCCACATAATGCATGAACTCAAGTCACTCCACAACAAGTACAAATACAACTCTGTCATTGTCCATGTTGGAGTGAATGACTTGAGACGTACCTCCCTGGACTACATGAAAAGAGACATGGAAGAGCTCTTGGATCATGTGACCCAGGCAGTTATGACCCTTGCCCTGAGTAGCATCCTGCCTTCGCCCAGAATTATACCACAGTATAAGGACAAAATGATTGACTTCAACAATTGGCTAAGCTTCTGGTGTCATTCAAAGGGGATCCAGTATTTGTCTGCCTGGGAAGACATGATTGACAAACCACGATGCTTTGCCAGAGATGGTCTGCACCTGTCACCCCTGGGATTCAGGTTACTGGCTAAAGGTCTTGCCACCCCTATAGTGCCTTTTTAGGCAAGATTCAAAGGATAAAACCACCACCATAACAGATACAAGTATGCAAAATCTGAAGGTAATGCTACTCAATGCTAGAAGTCTAAACCTCAAAATGCACTCTCTCGAGGCACTCCTAAAAATGGAGAACATCGATATCTCTGGAGTGACTGAGACCTGGTTCAAGACTCCAGAGAGCACCCCTGCAATGCCAGGCTACCATTCTTACCACACTTTTCGGCCACAAAACCAAGACCGAAACACTAAAGGTGGAGGAGTGTCCATATTCACCAAGGATATTCACACCTCCAGGCTAGTTGCCCAACACAATGCATCTGAAATTCTCCAGGTGCAAAAAACACTAGGTAAGACTGCAATCCAAATTGTAGCTTGCTACAGATCCCCCACCATACCCCAAGATTCTCACTACACCTTCATAAACATACTGGAAAATATTAAGATACAACCAAACACCCTAATACTGGGTGATTTCAACTACCTTTCCATTAATTGGGAAAACTACTCGGGTATCAACTCCTTTTCCCAACGGTTCTTGGAATTCATAAATTACAATGCCCTGGATCAACTAATCCATTGTCCCACCCATGGGCTCCAGTATCCTAGACCTGGTCATTAACAACATGGGAGATAGATGCTCCACACCAGTGGTCACCCCCTCATTGGTCATGTCTGACCATAAGCAAATCACCCTTGACATCCACATCCCACCCCCACCCCCAGTAAGGAAACCTCCTTAAAAAACTTCTCCAAAGTCAACTTCATGCTACTGAAGTCAGAAGTGACAAACTTCACAACACCCACACAGACGGGATCTGGAAGTTCGACTGCAGAATCCTACACTAAGGCACTGTACGAGCACATCCACTCGTGCATGAATCGTGCCATCCCAAATAGAACCAAGATGCTCTTCTCCAAAAAAAGGAAGCCATTCTGGTGGTCCCCTGCTATAAACAAACTATACAACAGAAGGAAGAAACTGTTGCAGAAAAGAGGAAAATCCTGGGTTGCAAAAAACTCCCTCACCAGCCTCAGTAAGAAGCTGAGATCCCTCATAAAATCCTCAAAAGCTAGTTACGAAAATAAAATTGCCAAATATTCCAAAGACAACCACAAGGCATTCTATAGTTATGTCAAGAATCTAAATGGCAATGCTCGGATCTGCTCTGAGCTACAACAGCATGGCATTAAATATACTGATCCCAAGGATATTGTCAATATCCTGGCAGATCGATTTAGTGCCAACTTCACCCCCTCTCACCCTCTAAAGGGCCCATCTCAATACCAAAAGATTGCCAAATTCCGATAATCACAGCCACAAAGGTAGAAACAGCACTCTCCAAAGCTAAGAATACAGCATCTATGGGACCAGATGACATTCCAGGCTGTGTACTACATGAACTACAAAATGAACTGGCACCCCACCTAAGTGTCATGTTTAATCATAGCCTCACCTCAGGCTTCGTGCCCACTGAGTGGCGCACAGCTACAGTTATCCTGCTCCACAAGGGAGGATCCGCCTTGGATCCCGGGAACTACCATCCCATCAGTCTAACAAGCCTGATCCGCAAGGGTATGGATCGCATTATCATGGAACTTATAAACAAAGACATTGGTAACCTTCAAACACTGGACCCCACCCAGTTTGGGTTTGTGAAGGGCCGATCTTGTCTCCTGAATCTGATTGACTTCTTCCTATTGCTCTCCAGAGCTGTGGACGAGGGTAAGGCAGTCCACACAGCCTATCTGGACCTTGCCAAGGCCTTCGACACAATCCTCCACTCTGGAATCATAGATAAACTTACTAAGCTGGGCATAAATCCCTACATCACTCGATGGGTTGCCAACTGGCTTACTGACAGAACCCAGACTGTAAAAGTAGCCGACTCCAAATCCAGCTCCAGACAAGTGACAAGTGGAGTACCTCAGGGTTCAGTCCTGGGACCACTCTTGTTTGGCATCTACTTCTCTGAAGTACAGGCCAACACTAAGGGACTCTGGCTAACAAAGTTTGCAGATGACTGCAAATTGGGAGCCATTACTGAATCCCCAAATGATGTGGATATTGTACAAAAGGGCCTTACAGAAACAGATGCCTAGTGCCAGAGCCATGGGCTCAAGCTTAATGCCAGGAAATGTATAGTTATCCCCTTTGGAAAAAAACATGTACCCATGAACTACCACATAGGTGGCAGGACACTAAACATCGAAAGTGTGATGAGAGACTTAGGGACACAAGTGGACACTGGTCTCACTTTCGATAACCACATCGCCACAACAGTCAGGAAATCCTTCTATGTGGCACACCTCATCACTAAGGGCTTTTCATCCAGAAAAAAGGAGGTCATTGTCCCACTGTACTCATCCCTCATTAGACCCATTATAGAGTATAATGCCCCATTTGGTATGTACCTCACAAGGCATCTGCAACAGCTGGAAAGGCCACAGAAATACCTCACTAAAAGAATAACAGGCCTAAAGCAGATGCCATATGCTGACAGTCTAAAAAAACTACAGCTATACTCTGTGGCATATCGTCTACTCAGAGGCGATCTCTGCTTAACATACAAGGCCATGACAAACCCTGAGCTGTTGGACATGCTCCACTTAAATAAATCCCAATCCCTCAGAGCCACACGCTCCAGGGATCTAAACCTTATCACAATGAACAAAACATGCTGGAGGGATAGGTTCCTGACCCAGAGACTCCCCCATACTCTGGAATAGACTGCCCATACATGTCAAACATTGCGCCTCATAGGCCCTCTTCAAAAGGAACCTTGATGATTGGATGAGAGATAGGAAATTCATCCTGGGGATCATGTCAGTCGCCCTGCTAGACGCGGCCCAGAGAAGTAAATATTGTGGGAAGAAATTTCCAGGGAATTGTTATGGCTAGGCTTGCATAGGCCTTAGGGCCGATAGCCTAGTACCAACCTATGAACCTATGAACTATGCCTGGGGTGCACACCTGGACGGCAGGTGCATTCAGGGCCATTGGAGCCCAAATCAAATGCATCTACACATCAATCAAAAAGAGATGGCAGCTGTTCAGCATGCTCTGACAGCTTTCAGACACCTACTCTCCCTGAGGCCTCTACTGATCAAAACAGACAACTCCACAGTGATGTGGTATATCAACATGCAGGGAGGGGCTCACTCTTATCCTCTCTGCAGTCTCACCATGACCTTTTGGCACACGGCCTCAGCCATGCAGCTACACCTGCTAGCACAATTCGTGCCAGGCTTCCGAAACTCTCTGGCAGACAAATTAAGCAGAAACCTGCTAGACCCACACGAGTGGCAGCTAGACCACAGAACCTTCACCCTTGTAACCCAGAAATGGGGCACCCCAAAGGTGGACCTCTTTGCCTCCCACTCCAATCATCAACTTTGCATATTCTGCACCAGGGAACCTGACAGCAAGGCCTGGAAAGTGTATGCTGTATCCTTCTAGTTGGTAAACCTGTCTGTCTGTGCATTTCCCTCTCTAACACTCATTTCAAGGGTACAGCTCAAAATAAGGCAGGAAAAACCGAGGGCAATCCTGATTGCCACAGACTGGCCACGCCAGCACTGGTACCCAGTGCTGCACAGCCTGTCACCCTTGCCACCATGACACCTACCTCAGATCCCAACACTACTGACCCAGAAGAATGGAGAATTCATGCATCCCCAATTGCAGACCCTCAACCTGGAAGCCTGGCTTATTTCCTGACCTCTCCTCAAGCTGCCAGCCTTTCCAAATAAGTCCTAGAGGTTATACGTGAGGCCAGACACCCCAGCACTAGGAAATCCTATGCTGACAAGTGGAAAAGGTTTTGCACCTGGATCCAGGCTAAGGGAGCTGGAATGGCACAGTCCTCCCTACCTCTCATCCTGGATTACCTAGCAGACCTACTACACAGGGGTCTATCCTTCTCTTCTATTAAAATTCATGACTCTGCCATCTCTGCTCATTATAGCACAGAGCCACCTCTCTTCTCACATCCTCTCATCATTAGTTCCTAAGAGGGGATAACAACTTAAGGCCACCCAGTAGAGTTCCTACCCCAGCTTGGGACCTTACCTTTTTGTTGGAAAAGCTCACCCTACCCCCTTTGAACCTGCAGCTTCAGCAGAGTTAAAATTCCTCTCTTGGAAGACAGCTTTGCTTCTGGCCATCACTTCAGCTAGAAGAGTATCAGAGCTACAAGCACTCATGGCTGTAGAGGCTTACATCCTTTTCCATGCTGATGGGGTCTCCCTCAGGAATAACCCATCCTTCATGCCTAAAGTGGTGTCCAGTGTGGCTCTCAACCAATCTGTTCATTTGGCCACTTTTTTCCCCTAACCCAGAAAACAAGGGGAAAAGGATTCTGCACTCTCTAGATGTGCACAGATAGCTCAGATTCTATCTGGACAGGACTAAATCTTTTAGAAAAACTGATCAATTGATAGTCAGCTTCGCAACATGGGCAGAGGGCATGGCCGTATCCAAACAAACAATCTCCAAATGGATAGCACACTGCATCCATTTTTGCTACAAACAGCAGGGGACACCACCCCCAAATGGGGTCAGGACACATTCCACCAGGGTAACCTCCACCTCTGCAGCTTTTCTCAGAGGGGCCCCTCACCAGGGACATCCTGGAGGCTGCGACATTGACATCTGTTCATACCTTCACCAAGCATTAGCACCTGCCCATCTTGTACAAATCCAGGGCAGGCTTTGTCACCGCAGTCTTGCAGGGCATCCTAGCCAGCCCCCAGTTTTCTTGACTGTCTCCACCCTTTTCTTCAGCTTTGGGAATCATCCCAAATGTGATGGCTGCAACAGTGGAACACGAAGAACATAGTACAGTTGTGTACACTTACCACAAATGTAGATGTTTGAGTGTATTCACTGTTGCATTCCTGATCCCCCCCCTCCATCCCCCTTGTATCTCTCTCTCTCTTCCTCTCTCCTTACAGGGAATTTTTAGTATTTACTTTCTACTGATGGTGTTCTTCCACCATAACCTAGCTCCCTATCTGGGGGCTCCTGACAGCGCAAGAAAAACTGATGTAATGGCATCGGCTGCCTGATTTTATACCACTGACGACCTGACATCAGTCCTGGAGTGACAGGAACCAACACAGAAATACTAAGCCTCTGGTATGCGGGCTGACTGAGGGCTACCCCTGGCTGGATAACCCAAATATGATCACTGCAACAGTGAATACACTCGAACATCTACATATATGGTAAGTGTACACAACTGGTACCATCTGTGTTGTAGATCTTCATTCATTCCTTATGTTCTGCCCTCCTTCCCCCCTGCCTAAAGACTCCTGGGGATCCTTTGGTCCTTTTGTTCTGATACTAATAAGGTATCTGCTAAGATAGAGCCTCCTTATCTCTATTGTTTCTATTGTCTCTGTGCTGGGCAGGCAAACTCGATCTGAAGAAAAGAGAAGAAGGGCACTGTGGGTAGGCTTAGATCAAGAGTTTTTGGCTGGAGTGAACTTGTATATTGGCTGAGTCGGTTCCGAGGTCGGAATCAAAGTCCTATCAGTAAGGAATGAATGAAGATCTACAACACAGATGGAAATTTATGGTAAGACATAACTTCTTTTTTTTCCAACAGGACGTACAGATCCAACCCCATCGGATCTTTGATCTAGTTCCCAGATGTCTCTGCACTTGGAGCCATATCATTCTGTGCCACAGGGGCAGCCACCTTGAGACTCCCCCAGAGTACCCAGCAGGTTTCACAATCTCTTCTGACACTTCACTGGAGCACCCCACCGAGGAAGTCCTCAGGAAGAGTAAGTACAAGAGGAGGCACTTGGACTTTCCACAAGATTCATTCACTGAGGATACTGATTACATTGTGGGAGAAGGGTCCCCACAACCACCTTCAGAAGACGTCTCATTTAGAGATATCCTTGAGATCCTGAAGCAGAGAGGTAGTTGAACCTCCAACAACCCTTTGCCAGAGGAATCCCTATTTCTGGAGGCTTTTGTGGCTGACCTGTCTACCTCCTGGATTACTCTGCTTACCAACAAGCTCATTGATTTGGTCTCTCAGGGGATGTAGAAGGAGCCTGACTCAGCTGAGCCAGTCTCTAAGAGGTCAGATCGGATTCTGGCTCCCACCTATCAGGAAAAAAATTGGGAGTAAGGGGGGTGCATGTAGATGCCATGGTCATGGCGGCAGCCAGTAAGAAGAGCTTACTGAACAAAGTTCTTCTGTTCCTCCCCCTAACAGGGAGTCTAGGGCGATGGACAGGTTTGGGAAGCATGTTTGTGTGTCAGTGACCTTTACTCTTAGGTTGCTGAACTATTTGGCAGATTGTACTAGGTTACAAAGGGACCATTACTGCTGAGGTTCAATCATGTGTAGCCTCTCAGATTACTACTCTTCAGTCCATTTCAAATTAGTCCATGAGGCTTACCTTGCATGCAGCCAAAAATGCCTCAAAAGCAGCAGGTTCAGACATATCAATTAGGAGGCATGTCTGGATGTGGTTATGTGATTTTTTGGAGCTTTTTATGTCCTCGTTCGTCAGTGCTCCCTTTGATGGCAGTTTGTTGTGTGGCCCAAAAGTGCAAGACACATTTTCCATGTTTTAGAAGGACAGAAAACCCTCTCTGCAGTCTGGCATATGTTTTTCGACCACTCAAAGATCCATTTCTAGGAATCAATGAGGTGGTTGGAAGATGTGGTTCATAAAGTCCCAGGATCCTTTCAGAACACATGTGGATATAGTTTCACTAGGGGGAGAGGAGGGAACTCAAATGGATGACGCCATCCACATGGCTGAAGAGGCCCGCAAAACCAGGAGTCCAAAGATTCTTTCTCTGACAGACATTATCAAGCGCTCCTGAAAGCAGGCCCGATTGTCCCCCTCTGGAGGCAATTGGGGATCATCTTTCTGTACACCAAAGAGCCTGGCTAAATTTAACAAGAGATACCTAGGTCCAGAGAATTATTTCCAGAAGCTGTATAATTCCCTTTCACCTCCCAACAGTAGTCAAGATTTCCGATGTTCCAACCATTCAGAGAAAATGAGCAGCAATAGAAATACAAAAGCTGATAGAAAAAAAAGAGTCATCCAAAAGGTCCCACCAGACCAGATAGAATCTGAAGCTTATTTGGGATTCTTTAGTGCTGAAGAAAACAGGGGTCTGGAGACTAATTGTGGATCTCGGTGAATTGAACAAATCAATTTGACATACAAAGTTTTGATGGTCACGGTTCAGTCCATTCTACCCTTTCTGAGCAAGGACAACTGGATGTGCTTGACAGACTTTCAGGATGCGTACTATCACATAAGAAAGACCAGGCAATCCAGAATGTATTTACGCTTCCGGCTGGGAGTGAGTCACTGTCAGTTAAGAGTACTGCTCTTTGACCTCACCACAGCTGCCCCCAGGCATTCACCAAGATGACCATGACCAGATATCTGCAATTACTAGCAAGAGATCAGGTGATCCAGACTCGTCATCTCAGGATAACCATAAATTACAAGAAATCTCAGTTACAACCAACTCGAATGTTGGAATTCATAGGAGCAGTCTTCAAAAAGACTTTGGTGACCTCTTCTCTTCCTCTGTCAGGAGTGTAGACTATCATGTTCCAGGTCAGAAAAATAATTTGTAATACCAAAATTTCAACCCGGTTAATTCTTCAAGCCTTGGAGTATGTGACAGCTGCCATTGTTTTAGTTCCACTAGCAAGATTTCATATGAGAATTTTCTCAGTGGATGTTAGGATCACAGTGGTCAATTCTTTCCCAGCGCATGTCAACACGAACAACAGTTATTCAGGCATGCAAGAAATAAGTTTGATGGTGGATTCATTTGGTTCTATAAGGTCATCTTTTCATTTCTCTCTCAGCCCAATGCCATAGTGACCACGGACATTTCCCAGATTGGGTGAGGGGACACTTCCTGGGGAAAACAGTCTAAGCACATGGCCCTCCAAAGAGGCCAGTTTGCATATCAGTGTTCTAGAGATGAGAGCATTGCTGTTAGCATTGCAGACCTTCCAAGATGCTCTCCCCTTAGGAACAATTGTGATTCAAATGGAAAACATATTAGTAGTTTGCTACATCAACAAACAAGGAGGAACCAGTTCCTACCCCTTGTGTCCAGAACCACTCAGAGAGTGACAATGGGCAATCTCATCCAACTATTTTCTAATGGCAAAGCACATTCCGAGGAAGTCCAGTGTGATAGCAGACAAATTGAGCAGGTCCACTCTTCTACCTCATGAGTGGTCTCTCAACAAGAAAGTGACAGATATGATTTTCTGTCAGTGGGGCCAGCCTTTGCTGTGATCTTTTTGCATTTCCCCTGAAGGAATCACTGAGGGACGCTCTACTCCACAATTAGCCCCCCCCGGTCTCCTTTATGCCTACCCCCTGACTCTCCTAATTCCAAAATCCATACAGAAAACTGCCTGCTTGAAGAGCAAAGTCAGCCTCATTGCTCCTTATTGGCCTCAACAAATTTGGTTCCTCTTTCTTTGGCTTCATCTAATTTACCCACCTTGGATTCTGGATCCGATTGCAGACCTTCAGGCATGATTCATGCAGACATCCGGCTAACAGTGTGATTTCTCCAATTCCATTAATAGCTTGACAACCTATGCTCTTGTCCCCTGTCTGTCCTGTACTTCTATCTTCCCATAAGGCTTCCACAAGAAAACTTTATAGAAGTAAATGGAAAAGGTTCATTTCCTGTACACAACAAAAATACATAGACTCTTTCTCGGCTCCTGTACAATATGTTCCTGAAATTTTGGGAACAATTTTTAATGAAGGGGCTACTTCCTAAACGATTAAAGTTCAGTTAGCACCAATCTCTAATTTTCTTGTTGGATTTGAAAATTCTTCACTGGTCTCATCTAAACTTTGTAAAGCATTTTTGAGAGGCACACTCCTTCAGAGACCCCCACTACTCCACCATGGGATTTGAACTTGGTACCACAGGCCTTGACTCATTCCCCCATTGAACCTTTAGCAAAATGTGATCTTAAGTATCTGACCTGGACAAATATCTTTCCTAGTGGCTATTACTTTTGATAGATGAATGTCAGAACTTCAAGCATTGTCATGTAAACCTCCCCACTTGATCATTCAAAAGAATAGAGTCATTTTACATACCAATGCATCTTTTCTTCTCAAGGTGGTGTCAGAATCCACTATCAATCAATTTATTAACTTGCTAATTTTCTTAACTAAATTTGCAAACAGCAGTGAATATATGTTGCATTTATTGGATATTCACAGACAATTATGTTTTCACTTACATAGGAAAAAAATCAGAAGGACAGACCAATTATTTGTATCCTGTGCAGATTCTAAATTGGGCAAATCAGTTGCAAAGGTGACCTTAGGCAAATGGCTGACAGATTGCATATAATTTATTTGCAGCAAATTGGGTCTGTCCTTACAAAGACCTCTAAGGGGCCATTTGGCTAGGTCCATGGCTACTACTTCAGTATTTCTCTCTAGAGTTTCCATGGAGGATATTTGTGGCTGCAAATTGGTCCAGTCCTCATACCTGTATTACTCATAAATTGGATCTGGTCTTGAGGGGAAGAGCTGTTTTTGATACAATTGTGTTTAGTAGTATCCTTCCTTTGAATCCACCTGGGATTTTAGGTAGCTGGGGACTCTGTCTCAGCTGTTGAAGATAGAATGGAAATTGACAACATCAGATAAAAAAAAGTTATGTGCTTACCATAACGTTCCATCTGTTTTGTCCATTTTCATTCTTCTTCAGCTCTGCACCCACCAACCCCCATCCTTTGCCATTATTGACTTCTGGAAGAACGCAAGACTATAAGGGCACCACTGTCCTCAATATTGAGGTCCAGATAGGATGTTTCTGTCAAGAAAATTGTAGTGATTCTTTCTACTTTATGCAAGACCACTAACAAGATCTGAGGTATGTTAGGAGTTGGTACATTGTAGGTAGGGCAGGAGCTTGAGAGTGTTTGGTGGCCACAAGCTTTGGTACTAGCTGAGCCAGATCCGAGGGTTGGATCTGAACCAAAGAGTTGGGGAAGAATGAAAATGGACAGCACAAATGGAATGTTATGGTAAGTATATAACTTTTTTTTCCCACAAACACTCTGCTGTCTCCAGCTTTTAATACTTTGCCCTTTTGCCACAGTTTTGTCAGGATCAACTCTTTCTGCTGGTATGATTGCATCTTTACTAATATAGGTCTTGGCTGTTTTCTCATGGCCACGTTCAGAACATACATTTTATGTGCCCTTTCAGTTAACAAATTCTGGTGTGGAACAGCAGTCCACTTGCTTATTTGTGCTTTCATAAAATGAATATAGTCTGTTCCTTTCATTTTCTTTGGTATAGCAGATGATCTCAGCTTTTCTCTGAGCACTCTGTGTTCTAACTCTATTTTTTTTTTTTAAAGTCGCTTCTCAAGCCTCATACTCAGCCAGCTTTTTCTTCATTTCATCTTTATTTTGCAGTTCTTTCAATTCATCTGAAAACTAGTTAAAGATTCTTCTATTTTGTCCAGCCATTTATTATTTGAGTTGATATATTCTTCAGTGTTTCATGTATTTTAATCACCACTGAGTGCATGGGATTAATTTTTTCCTGCAAATTACTGGAAGCCATCTCTTGAACCAAAGCTAAACATTGAACTGCTTTTTTAATAACATCTGCAGAATTTTCCCCAGGGAGTGTTTTCTCTTAACCTTTTCTAGTTTGTTTTCTCTCAGGGTCTTCAAATTTATATCTGGTAAGTATACTTACAAGCCAGTAACTGAAGTTTACCCAAAAAACAGTTTGTTTTTCTGCTTTTCTCATTTTCTGTTTTCACACTAAGAGAGTTGAAGTTAAGCTGTTGCTCATGGTACAGCCATCTTGGGGAGGCATTTGTTATTGATTCTTGTAGTTATCATGCAATATTTTATATGCCTTACTAATTATCCCTTTTTACAGCAGCTTTCTGTTCTAGATTTGACTAAAAACTCTACTGAGCAGGCTGGCCCTTTCTTTTTGCCTGTACTCTGATATCATTCCCTGATAAGAATGGCGATCGCTGAATTGCAGTGCAAACATATTGGCTTCATCCAATTCTGTTACCTTTCCCTGTCTAGTTATTTGCTCCTATTACTTTAATTCCTTGTCAGTTTTCTCCAGTAAATTCCAACACCCTTTTTCCTGATGTTATTCGTGTTTCACTGTTGCAGTCATCACATTTGGGTTATCTGCTTGCAGTAGCCCTCAGTCGGCCTGATTATGAAAGTCTTAGGTCCTGCGTCGGTTGCTGTCTCATCTTCCATGACGTCAGGTATTCAGTGGTATAAAGCATGCAGCCAACGCCATTACATCAGTCTTTCTTGCCATGCGGTGCCCGAAGCAGAAGTAGTTCTCAATTGCCGGTCGGCCGATTCCTGAAATTTTTGTTTTCGAGTTTCAGAACCGAAGTCTTCAACTAAAGCTAAGTACCCCATTGGGGAAACTTTTTCTTGCTCTAAACTGATGTCAGTAAAAGTCAATAATTGTATTTCTTGTGGAAAGCAAATACCTCATAAAGATTTTCATTCGTACTGTATTTCTTGCCAAGGCCCTGACCACGACGTATCTCGCTGTCGGTTTTGTGCCTTATTTAAACAATGAACTATTCATCGTCCATATATTTACTCTTCTAAATATTTTGGTACTCGGCTCAATTACCCAGATATGGGTTCGGTAAGCCATGCGACTACTGACATTCTGAAAAAACGCAAAGATAACGACAGATTCAGGCCACCTAGGTCCAACGCTGCCAACGACGCTTCTCCTAAGTTAGTTGACAGTTCGCCGGTACTCAGTGAGGTGCTTTTGCAGCCCCTGATACCCACTACTTCAGATTCACAGGCCTCTACTGAGACCCATTCAGAGTCCGGTATGCCACAAGATGCTTCAGTTGTGGAACCTGCGGATGTCTCTACCTTGGATGGGTCTGGAGCCGCTGTGCAGGCACTGGCTTCTGAGGGTGTATTCAGGCCTACTGACTTGCATATGAAACCGAAGCCATCTTCTTCTTCAGGGCCTAAAACTCGATCCATGCTTAGAAAACCGATACCCAGACCGCATGATCTGGCACTGGCTTCTGAGGGTGTATTCAGGCCTACTGACTTGCATATGAAACCGAAGCCATCTTCTTCTTCTTCAGGGCCTAAAACTCGATCCATGCTTAGAAATCCGACACCCAGACCACATGGTCAGGCCTCTATGCCTAAAAAACAAATGATAAGAATGGTTGAAGACCTTATTACTTTAATCATGGGAAGCCAACCTTCCCCCTCTAAGAGACCTAGGACTGAATTTTCTTATGATTCTTCTGATCAGGATTCTGAAATTTCTGTTTCCTCTGATGACCAGGATTTACCCTTATCTACCTATGAGGACTCTGATGCAGAGGACTCTATTCCCTTTGCTTCCCCTCCAGAGGATTTCTCTTTTGGAGAAACCTTGCATACTCTTAGGGAGCATTTTCGCTGGGAAAGCCAGGATTACTATGATTCTAAAAAGAGGCTTAGGGATTTCTTATTCCTGCCCCAACACAGGCCTTTAGCTATCCCCCCTGTACTGGACTTTGTGGATGATGCCTTTTTGGAATCTAGCTTGGCCCCTGACCCCTTACCTCCTGCTCCCAGAAAACCAGATAGATATTACAGGGTTCCTGGCTCTCACAAATTCCTCTTTAAAAATCCTACTGCGGATCCTGAGACCATTTCACAGGGACCCAAGGGCATTAAGGCTACTACTGCCAAAAATCCTACCCCCTCTGATAGAGATTCCAGGGTGCTGGATAGATGGGGTAAGAAGGTGTACACTTATGCAACCTTGGCCATTAGGGCCTTAAACTGCCAGTTTCATATGTTAGTATCAGCAGCATATTATTGGATTGCTTAAACAGAAAATGATGTTGATTCCTGACTGTGCTGAAAATAAGGATTTACAGGATTTAATGCATTCTGCTGAACAAGTTGGAAAACATAATTTGCAATGTGGTTTTGATTCACTAGAGGCATCTTGCAGGGCTGCTGTCACTGGGTCTGTACTTAGAAGGCATGCTTAGCTTAAGGAGCAGTCTTTACCAGATCATGTTAAAGCTAAATTGCTGGATGCTCCCTTAAACCAGGACCGCCTGTTTGGCAACAAAGCAGAAGAAGTACTTAAAAAGATGGAGGAAAAAGCTAAATCCATGCAAACTGTTAAAGATTTCCTGCAAGTACAGCCTCCAAGATTTAGTAGACATTGACTCTCTAAGAATTGGTCCTTTCCTGCCTCTTCCAGGCCTTCTCAGTCCAAACCCAGAACCAGCAGAACACCCAGGCTTTAGTCCCAAGTTACGCACAGGATTAAGTAGTGGGGGGCTCCCACTTCCAAAGCAGGGAATAGTAAGACTCCCCCCTATGGTAAACTGTCTCAGTGACTTAACTTTAAAACTTCCAAGGCCTTCTCAACTGACTTCTCCTTTAGGGGGAAAGATTGCTCTGCAGGCAAAATACTGGGAACTCATTACCCAGGACAAATGGGTTTTAAATGTAGTTTTGCAAGGATACAGATTCCACTTCCACACTTTACCAACTCCAAACGGTTAGCCAGATCTACCCCCAAATCAGTGGGTAGAGGCTCAAGCAAGTTCTCTCTCTCTTAAGTATAAGGGCTATTCAAACTGTCCCAGAAGAGGAAAGGGGACAAGGTTTCTACTCAAGACTTTTCCCGGTGCCCAGAAAAGACAACTCCTGGCATCCTATCCTGGATCTCCCTATCCTAAACACTTTTTTTGGTGATCCCAACATTCAAGATGGTAACTCTTTACCAGTTTCTTCCTATGCTAGGCAAGGATGTCTGGTTGGCAACATTGGATTTAAAGGAAACCTACCTGCACATTCCAATCAGGGAATCTTGCAATACCTACGCTTCAAAGCAGGCTACATGCATCAGTTGTCTGCACTGCCCTTTGGCTTATCTACTGCATCCAGGGTATTCACAATGTGCCTAGCTCCAGTCATTGCATTTTGCAGGCAAAGAAATATTCAAATATACCCATACCTGGACAGTTGTCTAATTCAGGCAGAAAGCCAGAACATACTGTTGAATCATCTGGCGTTTGTACAAAAGGTGCTAACTTCTCTGGGGTACACCATAAATGAAAATAAATCACATCTTATATTCCTGGGAGCAAGCTTGAACACAACTTCCCAGATGGCTTTCCTCACACCAGAGAAACACATTCATTTGACAGCTTACTTCAAACTAATGGCCACAAAGACCTTGCTATCTGCAAGAGAAATACTGCAAGCCTTGGGGTTCATGACCTCCTGCATTCTCCTAATTCCATATGCAAGACTGCATATGAGGAAACTCCAATGGTATCTAAAAAGCCTATGGTGTCAACATTCTCAGGATCTAGAAGCAATGATTCCTGTCATACCTTGCCTACAGTTAGAGTTCCTTTGGTGGGCAGAGGCCTGCCACCAAAACAAGGGACTGCCATTCACTCTACCCCCTGCCGCCAAAACCCTAACAACAGACGCATCAGACTTTGCATGGGGGGCTCACTTAGCAGGGTAGTGCATTCAGGGCAAATGGAACCCAAGTCAAATGCACCTGCATATCAATCAAAAAGAAATGTTAGCTGTACAGAATGCTCTGACAGCCTTCAAGGACCACATTCTTACAGGACAATTAATGGTAAAGACAGACAACACCACTATTATGTGGTACATAAACAAGCAGGGTGGAACCCACTCATACCCTCTCTACAGACTAGCCATGGCTCTGTGGAACACAGCCTTGAGCTACCAAGTGCACCTACAGGCTCAACTCCTGCCAGGAAAGCTAAATACACTGGCAGACGAACTAAGCAGAAATCTCATGGACCCACATGAGTGGAAACTGGAACCAAAGACATTCAACATGTTGATAAACAAGTGGGGGAGCCCAGATATAGACCTGTTTGCCTCTCCCCAGAGCTACCAATTGAATAAATTCTGCACAAGGACTCCCCACAAACAAGCTTGGAAAGTGGATGTCCTGTCTTTCACCTGGAAAAATCTATCACTTTATGCCTTTCCTCCTCTGCCTCTCCTCTTCAAGGCACTACTAAAGATCAAACAGGACAAACCAAGGACAATACTGATTGCACCAGACTGGCCACGCCAACACTGGTACATCCTCTTGTGCAGTGTGTCACTGCTGGCACCATGGCACCTGCCTCAGACCCCTACCCTGCTGTCCCAGCAGGAGGCCCAGATTCTGCACCCTCATCTTCAAACCCTGAACCTGGGAGCCTGGCTAATTACCTGATCTCTCCGTTACCATCCCTCAGTAAACAAGTGTTGGATGTCATTCTGGAGTTAAGGAGGCCTAGTACTAGAAAGTCTTATGCTGAAAAATGGAAATGATTCTGTTCCTGGAACAAAACTCAGGGCATGGGCACAGCAGCGCCCAATTTACCTCAGATTCTTCAATACTTAACTGAGATGCTACACACGGGCCTTTCCTTTTCCTCTATCAAAGTTCATGCATCAGCTATTTCAGATCATTACAGCACAGAACCACCCCTCTTCTCTCATCCCCTGCTCAAGCAGTTCCTCAGAGGGGCCAACATTTTAAGACCACCCAGGAGAGCCCCAGCTCCAGCCTGGGACCTTAACTTTGTACTGGAAAAACTCACTTTACCTCCTTTTGAGCCAGCTGCAAGTGCAGAATTGAAATTCCTTTCTTGGAAAACAGCCTTAATTTTAGCCATCACTTCAGCAAGAAGGAGTGTATTCACTGTTGCAGTCCTAGTTACCCTCTTTCCAGCCCTCTGACTTCTATTAGCTATACCTCTATTCTTGCTTGCTATGTTTAAAGCTTTTTGGTGTATTTGCTTTTTTGTTGGAGGTGTAACCTTGTATATAGAAATGCTTCCCATTATGGGGGCACCTGACATCTGGGGCAAGAAAAACTGATGTAATAGCGTCGGCTGCATGCTTTATACCCCTGACTACCTGAAGTCATGGAAGATGAGACAGCAACCGACGCAGGACCCAAGACTTTTATAATCAGGCCGACTGAGGGCTACTGCAAGCAGATAACCCAAATGTGATAACTGCAACAGTGAATACACTTGAATATCTACATTTATGGTAAGTGTACACAACTGTACTTTTTCTGTACCCCTGCTTGCAGACTTCCTATTGTCAAAATCTCATTTCTCCATTCCTATGTTGCCTTATTTCTTATGAATATGTTTTTTCTTTAAATTCTCCAAATCTTTTGGGTTTCTAATACAATGACAGAAGTGGACCCCATTCCTAAGTCAAAGTATAGTTACAATTCATGAAATTAATGCTGTTTCAATCTTTTGTGTTGGCCAGAAATGCTGTTCGCAGCACCTGCAGTGTGCTGAGTAATGACTCATCCTGCAATTTATATGGAGTTACATGTATTAGTAGCATATCTAAACCCGTTGTTCGCAGTGCTCCTGTAACTGTCTGGGTATCTTTCTTCCACATTGCCCTCGTTTCTGCCTGCACTTCCTGGTATTTTATGTCTCTCTGTACGTAAGACACTGTAGTCACTGGGTGTAGCAATTTCAGTGATCAGTGCTATTTTTGTCTTCTTCTCATGGACTACATCTGTTTTTTTGATCTGTTGGTAATGGGTGATCCCATGTGATGTAAGCTTCATTATTTTGTATGATGCTTTGTGGCTCATGTTTCCAGTGTAGTTCAGCTACGTTCAGTATTATAATGTTTGCACAATCCCCAATGCAATAGTCTTGCCACATTATTTTGCCTTTCAGTATACAGTCCTTCTGCTGTTAGTATATCACAACCAGCAACAAGATGTGTGACTGTTTCCAATTCTGTTTTACAAAACCTACGTTTGTTTTTCCCACATGTTCAATGGACTTTGTAAACCGTGTATGTAGTCCACTATCTTGGGCAGCCAATATTAACCTTTTGTCTTTTAGTTTAAATTCACCTTTCCTTAACCATTTATGTGTTCGATCCTGATCAACATGAGGTTGTTCCAAGAGTTTCCTGTAGTTGCAACTATATTTATGCATTTTCCATATTTCTTGCCTTCTCCTCTGACACCTTATATTGTTTCTTTTGTTTTTTGGCACATTCAGTTGCTGACTGATTTTTATCTACTTCTGGTTTGATTTCCATTCCTGCTTGACATTGATATGCTTCTGCTAAACTAAGCAGGGAAATCATCTTAGACTTATTCTCCTCCTGTTTCAAAACTTTCTCTATATTTGGGTCTTGTGAGTTCATCAGATATGTATGCAGTCCCACAACTGCAGAGCTATACATGTAATAAATTTCGAAGAGGCTCATACCTGCTTCAGAATGGGGAATATATAATCTTGGTATGCACTGATTTTTATAAATCATTTGATGAGCATGAACCATCCTTCTTGTTTTCCTTTCCAACTTATCCAACATCTTTTATGGCGAGTCAGTAACTCCAAAATTCTAAGTTAGGACAGCAAGAGCAAATTGGTTTATAGCTTGCACTTTGTTCCTAGATGTCAATGCTACTTTCAGTATTAATTTAAGTCTTCTAAAGTATTCCTTACTAAGTTTTCTTTGCATTTGTTCATGTTTTATTGTTGATCCCTCGTCAGTTCCCAAATATTTGTACACTCCCACTTGCTCAAGTTCTTATATATCACATTCTTTTCCCAAACTGATGATGTTATGTTGTCTCTATCTCACCTTCCTTCTTGTTGGTTGGGTTCGGAGCTGACCCTCGGCTCCGACTCGGCCATATTCTAAAGATCGAGAGCTTCCACTGGCTCCAGGCTAGTCCCTATCCCATCATTCCTAGAGCTAGTTCCCAGATTTCATTTGCCGCTTGAAACTTCGAGATTGCTGGATACTGGCTGAGGCCAAGTTTTTTGAATTTTATTGTTTTCTGGTTTAAATCTTGATATTTTTTCAGGGTCTCTCTGTAGATTAGTAGTGTTTGTTTAGCCCCCTATCTCCGCTGTTGAATCCGTTTTTCTTAGAGGATTCCCCCTTACTCTTAGCCCATTTCAGTGAGAGGGCTTTCCCCTTCTTACCTCCTTTTCCTTTTCTGGTAACGAGTAGCTGTTCAGGTTAGAGGCTCTCCTTGGTTGGGGGAGTTGTTTAACTTAGAGGCTCTCCCCCTTCCGTTTCCTTCCTACTTTCTGTTTTTTGTTGTATTAAAAAAAAAAAAAGAAAAAAAAAAGGGTTAGTTTTTTGTTTTTAGTGGTTATCGTAAAGGTGTTTGTCTGATACCTATAGCTTTAGTGTAGTTAATGTATTGGGCTTTGTTGTTGTTTTTTGTGATAATGTCCAAAGAATCGCCCAAAGAATCCAAACCTTCTGGATTCAAAAAATGTGACTCGTGCTCCCAGAAAATGTCCCTGAGTGATGGACATGCGAGTTGCGTTTAATGTTTGGGGGCCATGCACCTGCGGGACTCATGTTTTATTTGTCATGCTTTCAGCGCCAGAGTCTTGTAGGAGGGCAAAAAAAAACTTATCTTGCAAGGTTTACTAAAAGGGCCTTTTGACACTCCAGCAGAAGGGAACCAGGCTAGTAAACCAGAGAAATCACCCAAACCAACAACTTTGTTGTTTCTGAGTTCAGAGCCGTCGAGACACTTAGAGAAATCTACCAGTTCATCAGATCCAAAACCTCTCTGGTCTGACAAGACCTTATCTCATGTGGTTCCATCAGTGTCCTTGGAGCCGTCTAGGAGTCATAAAAGGGCTAGATCTCCTTCATTGGAACCGGTGCAGTCTGCTCCACAGTCACCGCTCCTGCAGTCTGTGATGGGCAGTCACCGATCATCCACCCACTCCTCTCGATCATCCAGGAGTCTTTTGGACGATGATGTGGAGAGGGTGGTGGAGAGGCTTCTCGAGACACTCGCCATCAAGCCCAGCCCGTATGAATGTGGAGTCGACTACTCTTCCACCCAGACCATCTAGTCCTTCTTCGACTCACCAGATCTCAGAGCCGGAGTGCATGGAAGTCATTGTGGTGGAACCATTGGTTCTGAAAACCTCTGGTCTCTCGGTTCTGACATCTGCTCCCATCTCCTCGATACCTCCTCCTATCTTGGCCTCTGGGAGCCAACACTCCCTTGTTGGCTTCGAGGGGGGGAGCGACATTGGACCCTTGTCCGACCCAACTCTGTCTCTTGGAGCTTTGGCGCAGGTGAGCTCGGCTCCCACACTAGTTTCAGAGCCATCACTCTTGGTACGGGAGAGGTCTCTCAACTCTTCGGAGCCAGGAATACTCTTGGGCCAGGAGCAATGTACCTTTGAGGTGATGAGGAGTGTGCTGTCCTCTCAGACAGCTCCTCCTTCGGCTTCAGCTACTCTGTCCCCTATGGAGCCAGTGTCCTCCCTCTCACCACCCCTCCATTCTAAGTGCAGGGTAACCAGTGCCCCAGGATGCCCCATTGGGTGACCCCCCCCTCCATCTGAAACCTCCCCAGTGCATCCCCCTAAGAAGGTCCCTCTGGAAGAGGACATGTAAGAGGAAGCATGTGGACTCCCCTGAGTCTCTGACATTGGACACGGACTTGGAAGACTCAGAAGGGCCCCCACAGTCCCCCTCTGAGGATGTCTCATTCTTCGACATCCTGGAAATCCTCAGGCAGAGGAGAGGCTGGAAGTCCCTTTCCCCTTCTGAGGATGAGTTAGTGTACCTGGATGCTTTCAGTTCCAGACCCTCCACCTCTTGGGTGTCTCTGCCCTTCGACCCGCTGCTAGGGGTAGTAAGTCTAAAGGCGTGGAGCTCTCTGGAATCAATGGAACCAGTTCCGCGGAGGCCCACTAAATTCATAATGGCCTCTGAAGACAAATCCTTCCTATCCAAGGGTGTGCCAGTTGATGCTATGGTGGTGGCAGCGGCCACTAAGAAGGAATTAGCAGAGACTTCTACATCTGTCCATCCACCAAGCAAAGAGTCACGTACGATGGACATATATGGGAAAAGTGTCTTTTTTTCAGTGGCCTTTACTCTTAGGTCACTGAATTATCTATCCCATTTCAACCGTCTTCAGAGGGATCTCCAAAAAGAGCTAGGAGATACCCTACAGGATCCTACAGCTCCGGGAGCTGCAGATAAGACTGCTTCTCAGCTTGCGACCTTATCTTCGATTGTTAACTCTTCCATGCGGCTTATCTCCTATGCATCTGATGGAGCAAGCAGGGCTGCAGACACAGGAGTCGCCTTACGAAGGCATTCCTGGATGTGCCTTTGTCAATTTGCGGAGCCTTTCAAGTCCTCCTTTACCAACGTCCCCTTTGATGGCTCATCGTTGTTCGGGCCTAAGGTAAAAGAGAGACTAACCAGGTGCGAGCAGGATTGCAAGACTCTTTCTGCCATGGGAGTACATTTTTCCGTGCCTTCTTGACCTTACCCCAAAGGTCAAAAGGATGGAAAAATGTGGTTCCGGAAATCCCAAGGAACTTGGGGGAATAATGGGAGATGCCGCGCTCACGGCAGAGGGAGCCACAGAGTCAGAGTGACAGAGATACATTCTCTGGGAGGTCCTTCCAGTGCTCCTGAAAGGGGGCCCACCTGTCCACCCCTGGAGGTAGTTGGGGAAAATTGTCACTGTACCCAGAAGCCTGGCATGAGATCACAGAAGACACATGGGTACAGTCGATAATATCCAGGGGATACAATATTCCTTTCTCCATGCCACCTCTTCCCCAAAAACAAAAATCCATCCCAGATGTGCCACCCAGTCTGCGGGAACAAGCAACTCTAGAAGATCAAAAGTTACTAAGAAAAAGATTCATCCAAGAAGTCCCCGCAGACTAAATCGGATCCAGATCTTACTCAAGGTTGTTTTTAGTACCAAAGAAAACAGGGGACTGGAGGCCCATTTTGGACCTCCACGGACTCAACAAGTCTGTCAAAAAGACAAAGTTCCAGATGGTGACACTGCAGTCCATACTTTCCTTTCTGGGAAAGGACAATTGCATGTACTCCATCGATTTCCAGGATGCATACAACCATATCAAGATGGACAGGTGATCCAGGAGATTTCTACACTTCCGGTTGGGAGCCAGTCACTACCAGTTCAGAGCTCTGCCCTTCGGCCTCACCACAGCTCCCAGGGTGTTCACCAAATGCATGGCAGTAGTCACGGCTCATCTAAGGCATCTAAAATTCTGGGTGTTTCCATTATCTAGACGACTGACTCCTTACCGCCAAAACCAAGCATCGACTAACCGAGACAAGAGACACCACAATACGCCTCTGCTCTCAGCTAGGCATCACTATAAACTACAAAAAGTCTGCCTTATTGCCTTGTCAATATATTACATTTATAGGAGCAGATCTAGACACCAGAGACATTATAGGAAAATTGCCTCAGGTGAGAGTGTCCACCATTCGACACCAAGTTGCAACTCTAATTGGAAAAAGACTCGAGCAAGATTTTTTTTAAAGTCCTGGGCTCAATGGCGGCAGCTATGACTCTAGTTCCCTTGGCGCGTTTCCACATGAGGTTATTGCAGTGGCTCCTCTTTGCTCAATGGTCCCAGCAAGATGTACCCATGTCTCATGGAATTCTCATCACGGAGACCTGCAAGAAGGACCTAAAATGGTGGCTTCAGTCCACCCAGCTGACGATAGGCAGACCATTTGTTCTCCCCCAACCAGTGGCCACAGTGACCATGGACGCTTCCCAGATAGGATGGGGGGGCATTATCTGGGACAGACTGTTCACGGAACTTGGCAACAACACGAGTACCATTTGCACATAAATGTCCTCGAGATGAGAGTGGTGCTCCTGGTGTTGCAAGCACTTCACAGCTCTCTCCCCACGGGGATGATTGAGATTCAGACAGACAACATGTCAGTGATATGCTACATCAACAAACAAGATGTAACTAGATCCTATCCTTTATGTCGTGAGGCCCTAAGAGTATGGCAATGGGCAATGTCCTCCTAATGCTTTCTGATCGCGATGCACATCCTGGGGAAATCCAACGTGACAGAGGACAAACTAAACAGGGCTATCCTTATGCCTCACAAGTGGTCCCTGAAACAAGACATTGTGAATCAGATCTTTTGCAAGTGGGGCCAGCCTTGCTGCGATCTTTTTGCCACATCTGTCAATACCAAATGCAGCACCTATTTTGCCCTAGTTCCCCCATCAGGACAATCACCCAGGGATGTAGGTGTTCACGATTGGCCCCCAGGACTTCTCTATGCCTTTCCTATGATCCCCAAGGTTTTTCAGAAAGCAAAATCGGTGGGTTGCAAGCTAATCCTCATTACCCCTTACTGGCCTTGTCAAATCTGGTTCCCATTTCTATGGCCCCATTTCTTGGAGGAGCCTTGAATCCTGGACCCAGCTCCGGACCTGCTGATGCATCAGTCGGACACACTCCATCCTTCCTTACAGACCCTCAAGCTGACAGCTTGGTTCCTCCACTTCCAGGTTTAACCAGGCTTCCTGACATCTCCCTGGCCGTACAACATATTCTCATCTCCTCTCACAAATCCTCTACGAGGAAATTGTATACTAATAAATGGAAACGGTTCTCTTGTTGGCCTGTCAACAATATTATTGATCCTTTTACTGCACCCATTTCAAAGATACTAGAATTCCTGGCTAAAACTTTTAACCAAGGAGCACCAGCAGCAACTATCCGAGTTCAGTTGCCTGCTATTTCTAACTTCCATGTGGGAGAAATGGGTTCTAATCTTATGTCCCACAGGCTATGCAAAGCATTTCTGAGGGGTACCATTCTTTTGAGACCCCAATAAGAGAACCACTTCCTCCTTGGGATATAAATTTAGTCCTAGCTGCCTTGATTCTTCCTCCATTCAAACCAGCCAGTTCTTGTGCTCTAAAAATTTTGGCTTGTAAAACTGTTTTCTTGATCCCCATTATCTCAGCTAGGAGGCTATCAGAATTACAAGTCCTTTCCATTCATTCCCCTTATTTAATTTTCCATAAAGATGGGGTTTTTCTCAGTACCAGCCCTTCTATTCTACCAAAAGTTTGCTCAGAGATCAATCTGAATCACTCGATAGAAATACCGGTGTTTTTTCCAAATTATGGCAACAGGGCAGAGTATAAACTCCACCAATTGCATGTTCATAGACAATTATGTTTCTGTTTGCACAGGATTCAGGAATTCAGACAATCTGGCCAGTTGTTTGTATCCTTTGCAGAGAACAAAAAGGGAACTCCAGTGTGAAAAGTGACTTTATCAAAATGGATTTTGGATATCTTTACTTATGCCTATAACTCACAGAGCAAGCAGCAACCAGGGCTTTGTCTACTTCTACTGCCTTTCAGGCCAGACTGCCATTAGACTCAATTTGTGCGGCGGCTACATGGGTTAAACCCCATACCTTCATTACCCATTACAAAGTAGATGTGGCCTCCCAGAACAGGGCATCCTTTGGTTCCATGGTTCTGAAGAGTATATTCCATTGAGCCACCCAAGAAGAAGGTGCTGGGGATACTGTCCCAAGCAACAAGAAGGAAGGCAAGATAGGGACAACATAACATAAAGAAGTTATGTACTTACCATAACGTTCCATGTTTGTTGTCCTTGATCTCGCCTTCCTTCTTTCATCCCACTCTCCTCTCCCCTCCTGTAGGATCGAGAGGAGTTATCCATATTTGACTATAGGCCTTGATTCCCTTCCTGCCTTATGAGATGGCTAGAATAAGAACGTCTACTCATGGCTTGAGGGTTTCTTCTTATATAGATATATGTGTATTTTTGTTATATATGTCTATAATTTATATATCTACACATTATGGCCTAGTGTTATGGGTTATCACAAATGAGATCTGGGTAACTAATGCTAGGCATGATGGGTTAGGGACTAGCCTCAAGCCAGTGGAAGCTCTCAAGCTTTAGAATATGGCCGTGTCGGAGCCGAGGGTCACCTCCAAACCCAACCAACAAGAAGGAAGGCGAAATCAAGGACAACAAACATGGTACATTATGGTAAGTACATAACTTCTTTTTTTTCTTAGTGCTGCAGCTTTTCTGCTTTAAAGGTTACTTTTGCACATTTATCAATCCCAGCTGACATTCTTATATCATCTGAAAAAGTTTTGACCACTTGCAGTTGTGCTTTCAGGTCTTCATCTGATGAACTATACAGTTTTAAATTATCTACAAAAAGATGAGAAGTCTTTACACTTTCTTGATTTCTGGGAGACAAATTTTAGCCATGACCTAATCTGTTATGTAGACAATTTAATGGGTTAAGTGCAACGCAAAATAAAAGTGATAACAGAGAGTCACTGTGGAATATCCCACTTTGAATTTTTATCCCTGGAATAATTTTCCTTGATTGTTGCTAAACTGCAAAGTGCTTTACCGCAGTTTCATGATCGCTGTAATGTAATCCATCATTGTCAGGTGTATCATATACATTTTTAAATACTCTTTTATCCATGAATGTGGGATGCTTTTTATAGTCTTTCCTTGCCATACTTAGATTCTTCCTCTTTATACACTTCTCCATTATGACTTTAACAACAAATGATCCTTTTTTCCATATGACTTTCTTGTATTACCCTTTTGTTGTATTGCCATGATTGAGTTTTTTCTCATGCCTATAAACTCTGTCAGCATCAATTCCCGTGTATAGTTTATACATCATCGAAAGGCAAGTTATTGGTCTATAGTCTTTAGGTTAGCTTGCAGGTTCACTCTTGAGTAGGAGTATTGTTTTACCTATTGTTAACCAGGCTGGTGTCTGGTCAGATTGTACATATAAATAGTTCTTAGTCATGGCTAAATCTTCATGTAAAGATGTTAATACTTGTAGCCAGAAGTTTGGTACTGCATCTGGGCCTGTTTTTTTTTTTCCCAGTTAGGGGCTTTTCTTAACTTTGCTTCATTCTCCCTGGATGTTACTTCATCCCATTTCATATCGTGCATAGTTGAACTTCTTATTCTTTCTTATACTTCTATCCATTTAACATCTTTACATTCCACAGGATCTTCATAGATATTTTTCCAAAATGTATGTATGTATTTCATCTTCTTTCTCAGTTCTTTATAAAACTTTTTTGGGTCATCAGTAAATTACTTATTTTGTACTTTTCCTTTATATTTATCTGTATATCTTCTAAGTTTTTCCTGCCTGTGCTGATATTTTTAGTTTATTTGGGATACTCCACAATAGATCCTGATCTGTTCTAATACTGTGCATTGGTTTTATCACATCAGTCTTTGAGTATTTTTGTTGATCTGTTCCCTCTTCTATACTCTTCTGACAGTGACACTTCTTGCCTTAACTGCTTTATAGTTTTCTCTATTCAAGACTTCCATGATGGCATTCGATTTCTCCCCTTCTTTTCTCTTTCTACCGTATGTTTTTGTGGTAAGACTTTATCTGTTATTAATTTAGCTGGACAGTAATATATCCTGTTTACTTCTGTTATATCACATGAATCTCTGTTGACAGTCCTATGTAATTATTGTGTTCATTTGTTTTATTAAATTTTTAACTTTTTGTTGTCTATTTCGTTCATTGATCTTAATATGTCTGTCCATTTCTATTAAATCGACCAACTCTTCTCTTAGATAATTTTCTTCTAAACTGAGGACACGTTCTTTATTGTCCATTTCCAGCGGGCATTCTAAAGCATGTTCCAGAGTATCTTCCTGTGCAACATTATCTTCAATCTCTTACTGTGTCATTCGTTGCTCTTTCATATGAGAGCTCACTGGCCTATCACACCACAACATTGACTGTGTCAGACTTGCCACAATAACCCATTCCTTCTCTCGCTGTGCAACTCCAACTGAACTTTTGTACTGGTTTCCTATGAAAGCCTCCAAAGAATCTTCATATGGCAACTGATCAGATGTTTCCCACTGTACTGGTTTCTCCTTAATTTGGGATCAATTGTTCTATCCTGCCGTGTTATCAGAGTTAGATTTTCTACACTAAATCCTTCACTTCACAGGTAATTCATAACCTCATTTTCTATTTCTTTAACTTCTCCATTGCTAATCCTTTTTTCTTCTTTTTCTCTTTGTTTTCTAATTTTTTTACTAGTTCTTACTCATGGCTAAATCTTGATGTAAACATGTTAATACTTTTAGCCAGAAGTTTGGTACTGCATCTGGGCCTGTTTTTTTCCAGTTAGGGGCTTTTCTTAACTTTGCTTCAATCTCTCTGGATGCTACTTTATCCCATTTCATATCATGTACAGTTGAACTTCTTATTCTTTCTTTTACTTCTTCTGTCCATTTAGCATCTTTACATTCCACAGGATCTTCAGAGATATTTTTCCAAAATGTATGTATTTCTTCTTCTTTTGTGGTGTTTCAATTCCTTTTGCCTTGTTTTCCAGTTCTTTATAAAACTTTTTTGGGTCATCAGTAAATTGCTTATTTTGTACTTTTCCTTTATATTTATCTGCATATCTTCTAAGTTTTTCTCCCTGTGCTGATATTTTTAGTTTATTATTTGGGATAGTGCACGATAGATCCTGTTCTGTTGTAATATTGTGCATTACTTTTATCACATCTTTCTTCCTGAGTATTTTTGTTGATTTGTTCCCTCTTCTATACTCTTCTGACAGTGACACTTCTTATTTTAATTGCTTTATAGTTTTCTCTATTCAAGACTTCTGTGATGGCATTCGATTTTTCCTCTTCCTTTGCCTTACTACCCTATGTTTTTGTGGTAAGACTTTGTTATTAATTTAGCTGCACAGTAATATATCCTGTTTACCTTTGTTGTATTACACAGATCTCTATTGACAGTCCTGTGTAATTATTGTGTTCATTTGTTTTATTAAACTTCTAACTTTTTGTGTTTTGTTGACTTCTTGTAGTCTTATTTCTTTCTTTGATCTTAATATGTCTATCCATTTCTATTAAATCAACCAACTCTTCTCTTAGTTCATTTTCTTCTAAATTGAGGATACATTTTTTATTGTCCATTTCCAGTGGCCATTCTAAAACATGTTCCAGAGTATCTTCCTGTGCAACATTATCTTCAATTTCATCCTGTGTTATTCGTTGCTCTTTCATATGAGAGGTCCCTGGCCTATCACTCCACAACATTGACTGCGTCAGACTTGCCACAGTTACCTATTCCTTCTCTTGTTGTGCAACTCCAACTGAAAGTTTGTACTGGTTTCCTGTGAAAGACTCCAAAGTATCTTCATATGGCAGCTGATCAGATGTTTCCCATTTCACTGGTTTCTCCTTAATTTGGGGATCAATTGCTCTATCCTGCTGTGTTATTTTCAGAGTTAGATTTTCTACACTAAATCCTTCACTTCACTGGTAATTCATAACCTCAGTTTCTATTTCTTTAACTTCTCCATTACTAATCCTCCTTTCTTCTTTTTCTCTTTGTTTTCTATTTTTTTGTTTGTTTTGTAAAATTGTCCATGTCTTGGATGCCTTTGTCTGTATTTCTCTTCAAATATCTTTGGTACTGTTCTTTTTGTATTAATTAGTTTTTTTTTTCTCCTTTGCATAAATATTTTCTATGGTAATATTCTGTATGGATGTTATTATCCTTAAGGATCTGCATCCAAACTCCTTTACTCTGTCATTGTTTCTTGAACTCCCCCCATCCCCAACTTCATCATCATCCCTTTTTGGATTGATTTATAACCTTCTGCTTGTTTTCTGCATGTGATTCTTAACTGAGTAGCTCTAAAATACCTCTTCAAATCATGTAATTTGCCTTGTTTCATAGGGATAATCAACTTATCCCAGTTGACTCTTGGCTTCTTCCCCTCCCAGATAAATTCTTTCAACTCTGTAGTAGTTATTGTCCATAGCTTTTCCTCTGGTTGATAAAAATATATACTTGATCTATATATAAAACTAAAGGGACTAAAACATTTTCTCTTATTGTATCTTACTATCCATTTCCATAAATAAGAGCTTCCATAGTCTAATTTTTTGTATTATCTTTTGTTTGGTCTCTTACTACTTATCTTTAGTTGCCATAACAAAAGCTTTTTTTAATCTATACTCATAAATACTTCATCTTATCGTGTCCCCATAAATATGTGTACTGCTGAACCAGTTCTTGTGTGGGTACATAATTTATGGCTATAGTGTTTGTTTTATCTTCATTAATTAAATTAAATGGGTGACTCTGCTGTGGCCATTAATTGGTTCCTTAGACCACTGCTCTGGATCCCTCTGGTGTAATATCTATAGCTACTACAGACAAGAAGTTAGCCACATTTTTCTGCAGCTGTTCATGTCCCCATCTGTGGGCAATGGCAATTAAATTCACTCTTGTCAGTCTTGGTAGAGGGAACAGGTAAGACTTTCCCTATTTTTGCCTGAATGTTGAGCTCATCCCTGGGAAAGCTGCTGCTGCCTTTAATTACAATGTTGTCACATTTTCCAGTCAAAAAGAAATAAAACTAAACATGCATCTACTCCCGCTCAAAGCTCCCTAGACTGGAATAGTTTACTGGGCCTGGCACAGGGTTTAATTTAGGGTGTTATAAAGTAGTTTCTGGTAAGAGAAAGATGGATACCTCCTTTTCTGAAGAGATTCAAGATTCTGAATCAGGACAGAAGAATGAAGGGAGAATACAGGGTTTTCTCCTCAGATTTCTGACTCCCTGTGTGTGTGTGTGTGTGTGTGTGTGTGTGTGTGTGTGTGTGTGTGTGTGTGTGTGTGTGTGTATGTGTAGGGGGGGTCTCTTTCTCTGAAACTTTTTTTGAATGTGCATTCGTTTTCAGGGGTAGAACACTGAGATTTCTCAGTCACTTAGAAAGTACTATGAGCTGTTACAGAAGGAATTTGCAAGACCTGCACCCATTCCTGCAGTTCTGTCAGCTTTGGAAAATGTGTGTGTTACTGCTTGCAAGTTTCGTGATTATTGTCCAGTTGCCCCTTAAAAGGCAGATTGGATATATAATGTTCCTCACTCTTACGTTTTCATATACTCTTCATAAACCTGATGCAGCAGCTATATTTTTAGTTAATATCTATGCTGCTAAACACCTAGTTAATTCCAATCCTACTATTTCTTATAAGGATGAGAAGATTATTGATAAGTATAAGAAAAAAAGAGTATTCTTCTGCAGCTTTAATTTTCAGGATTTTGAATTGTCAGGCTCATATGTTAAAGTTTAGTCTGACTAATTGTGAAAACATGAGGAATGTTATGACTGCAGTTTCTTCTTTTGAGGAAAAATCAACTTTAAATTACATTTCTTCTCATTCAAATAACTAATTATTGTATACAGTGTGTTATGACTCTTTTGATAATTGCTATGGCTACTGGTGCTGTACTGAGGATATTTGCATGGCTGCATTCTCAGAACCTCATAGGTGATATTAAAAATTAGGTTTTAAAGTCTCTCTTGGTTAGAGATTTAGTTTTTGGCCTCTCTGCTGCAGGTCATCGAAAAGTGTGATGAAAGGGGTAGGCCGATAAAAGGAATCTCAAGATATTTAACTCTCCTTTTCCAATTTTTTAAGGGATTCTCTAACTCAATATCCAATTTTGGTAAGAAACTCAATGAATAATCTCAACAAAATGCAAAATACTAATGTTTAAGAAGAATTGGCAAGAGGGTTCCAAGAAGAATACTAGAAACTCCCAAAGCCAAGGACAGTCCTGTAAGTCAGAATGACTAAGACTTTTTCCCCCAGCACACCATGGCAACCCATTTTTTCTTCCAGAAAGTCTGAATCTCTACTTTGCTTCCTTGGCAACAGACAGTTTCAGACAAGTGGGTTCTGAAGATCATTCATCAAGGTTACAGATGTTCCTCCTTTCCAGGGGAAAATTCCCCATCTTCCAGTCCAGACCAGACTATTATTTACACCCGTCTTTCATCACATGATGTCCGAGGGAGTAATAAAACCAGTCTTCCCTTCCCAGGTAGGAAAGGGATTTTGTTCAAGAATTTTAATAGTGCCAAACAAAGAAAATGATTGGTGACTAGTTCTGGATCTTTCTTTCCTAAAACCTTTTGTGATGGTGCCCAAATTCATAATGGTGTCACTTCACAAACTGTTACCTCTTTTCCTCATTCAAGTTTCCCGGTAACACTAGATGTAAAAGGTGCTTCTCAACCCATTCCTATTCATCCAGACTTCAGACATTTCTTAAGATTTTGTGTGTATGGATCACATTATCCATTTTCTGGCATATTGGTTGGACTATCCACCATACCAAGAGTTTTTTTTTATTAAGTGTCTGGTTGCAGTTATAGCTCATTGCAGGCTACAAGGTATCCATTTTTTCCTTGTTTAGATGACTTGTCTTTGCAGAGTGTAAGTGTCAGGAATCTTTCTTATTGGTGAGAGATCTCTTACACAAGCTGGGATTCCAAGAGAACAATCAAATGTCTGTCTTGACTCCTCACAGGCTTGTGTTTTTGGGATGTGTTTTAGGCACTCCAATAAAACGCAATGGAACAGGGCACTGGATGGAAATAATTTTAATAAAAAACACAAGTATTAAGCGCTTTCATCTCCAAAAAAGCGAGAGTTCATCACAATACGTAGTTACACTCAATGACCTTGTTTAAATATCTTGCCAAACAATCCAATTAGTTAGCAATACAAATCACCTGCCCACTTTTCACTTACTATTAATGACATAAAAATTTCTTAAAGGGAATAAACATGAAATAAAAAAATAAAAAATCTCATACACATTAAAATTCACAAAATAAGCTATATATATGAAATATGCTTGCAAAACATTTAAAAATGTTTTTTTTTTTAATTAGGTCTCTAACATTTTAAGCTTTCTCCTGCAATACAGGAGATATGGAAATAACTTCATTAGGACCTAGGGGAAAGTTCTAGACACCACAGTGCAAAGAGCCTTTCTTCCACAGAGAAAATAGGTATAGATCTATTTCTAGGGTTGTCTACTCCATTTGCTCACTGCAAGGGACTATCTCAGGACTTTGGGACTCATAACTTCTATGATTTTCATGATACCCCTGGCAAGACTCCAGATAATAAGGTTCATAGGTATATATTAGGCTAACATCCACCAGAGCCCTTTATAAGCCTAGCTGTGCAATCCAACCCATCTGTGTCCCTATGTGTCATGGGCATTTATTAGGAGAGGGTATGTTAGGAAGTTTCTAGAGATTATCTGGTGGGGTATGTTTGGGCATTACTGTCTGCCTCTGTCTATCAGAGACATGGGGGCCAAAAAGGGGGTGAATTTCCAATTTCTCATCCATTGGTCAAGGTTACATTTAAATATGGTTAGGGATGGACTTTATTTCTCATGTATGGGGAGCCTTTTCCAGAGCATGGGGATCCTCTAAGACATATATCTATCTTGATAACATTTGTTTAGATTCTCCTGGTAAGGAATCTTTGTGACATTCTAACTGTTGGCATTATACTCAATCATGTGTCTAATAAGGGCCAAATAAAGTGGCACTATATCTTTCTTGGCCCTGGATCCCATGCTATTACTTAGAAGTTGGGTAACATAGAGTGATTTTCTTGCTGCGTTCGCCACTTGTTGGTCAAAGGCCAGATTACTGTCTACATATGTTCCCATATCCCTAAAAACCCAGTCAACTCTTAGGGGTGTCTTATCGATGGAGTAATTCGCTTGTGTGGGAATTTTCCCAAAAGGCACTATAATACATTTCTTGGCATTGTGTTTTACTCCATGACTTTGGCATCAGGCATTTGGATGTTTTAAATCCTCTTGTAAAATGTTTCTGTCGGGGAGGATCTATGATTGCTTCCAGTTTGCAGTTATCTGTGAACCTGGTCATCCAAAGGCCCTTGATATTAGCCTTTACCTCTGAGAAGTAGATGCCAAATAGGTAGGAACGGTACCAGCATGAACCCTGAGGTACCCCACTGATGACTAGTCTCTTAGTGGAGGTGGTATCACCAATCCTGACTTCCTGGGTTCTGTCTGTGAGCCTGCTGGCAATCCAGTAAGTTGTGTAGGGGGTTATGCACAGTTTGGTGAGTTTGTCAACTATAGCCGAATGAGGTATTGTATCAAATGCTTTAGTCAGGTCTAGCTAGGTGGTTTGCACCATTTTCCCCTCATTCATTGCCTTGGTGACCTTCTTAAAGAAGTCTACCAGGTTTAGTAGCATGACCTTCCCTTGAGAAAGGCAAATTGGGTTGAGTCCAGCCTGTAAAAGTTGCCTATGTCTTTGTTGATAATTCCCTTGATAATTAATTCCATGACTTTGCATGTTAGACTAATCAGGCTAATGGGTCTGTAGTTTCCTTGGTTGGTTGATGGTCCACCCTTGTGAAGTAGGATAACTGTTGCAATCGTCTGTTCTTGTGGTACAAAGCTTGTTTTGAAGCTGTAGTTGAAAAGTTAATCAAGTGGTCCTGATAGGTCATGTTTAAAGCTATTTAGGAGGCATCCTGGGATACTGTCAGGTCCCATTGGTATCTGAAGTTTCTTTGGTGCCAGCACCATCACCCCTTTGCCTTTTCAGATCCCATTACTGGGGTTTGTCAGAACAGAAATCACTTGGTGGAAACAACATATTTGATGTCCTTTTCACTCCTCCTCAACACATGGGTGCAGATCTGATCCTCAGATTTGACTTGGCCGCATACTGTAGACATTGGATCCAAATCTCAAGCTCTTCCCTGTATCCATACTGTCTCAGTTCAACCCCAATACCTCAGATCTCGTTTGACACCATTGTGCTCTGATGCAAGTTTATTACTCAAGCAAGAAATTGGTGAATTCTTGTGAGTTCTTTGCAAGTTTTTTTCTAAAAGTTTCTTCTAAACTATTCTTACTTGACTTAGTTTTTGCCAGTTTTATGCTTTATAATATTTTTATAGTACTTCTTTCGTACCATAGTTGGTATTGCTCTTTTCTATTACCCTTTAAACATGGTATTGTTTCTAAACTACATAGTTGGTAATTCTTGTTTGTCACACTTTTTCCTTTCTAAAAAAATATATTTTTCTTCTAGTTTTTTTTTTATTTTTTTTACTTGTACTGCTTTAATGGTTATTACTGTGCCTACGTGCCTACTTTCCTGTCATGCCTGAGAAACCAGCAGGGTTCAAGAAATTCACTTCTTGTGGGCATCAAATTCTAAACTTGGATCCCCACAATGAGTGCATTTATTGTCTTGGAGCCGGCCATTTGGATACCATCTGCAGTATCTGTTCTACCTTTAATCCATCTGCTGTCGCCGACTGACACAACAAAATGATCTTGAAAGGCCCACTTCCTCCTGCTACAACTTCATCTTCTGAGACTCAAACTCTTGCCAAACCTTCCAAGTCTGCTCCATCCACAGAAAATGCTCCCCACTGAAGTCCCCTAGGACTTCGTTAGAGCCACTGGCTAAGACCCAGAAAACCTTGGATTCTACGTTGTTGGATATAAAGATCTGATCCTCAGATCCAAAATATCAGATCCAAAACCTTTGGATCTGATAATTATATCAGTTAGCACTATGGTGCTTCCTTCGGATTTCAGACCTTTGGATCCAAAGCTTGTTACTCATAGAGTTCACACACCAGTGTATTTGCTAAAACCGATTTCTCCTGTTCTGTGTTCTCTATTTTTTACAAGCTCCAGAGAAACTTTCATATCCACAATCCACTTCATTTTCTAGGTCCTCCAAAAGTTTATTAGAAGTAGATGTGGATATGATAATGTGAAAATTTCTCAGAGCTCAGATCCAGATGCGGGTCATACCAGCTCCATCCCGTATTGAATCTATGATTATTCCAACTGTTTCGGACCCTCAGCATCCGAAAACCCTGAGAGGTCAGGAGTCAGATCCGAAGAAGATATGTTCTTCGACTCCGGCATCCCTGACTAATTCTACTCTGATATCTTTTGATTGGAACTGGTCCAGGAGCTAAAGTGTTGTGTTGGGACCATTGGGGCAGGATTGACAGTGATGTTATTGGATCTGTCCCTAACCCTTGGAGCCTCAGCCCTGGACAATTCAGGTCTGGTTCCATCCTCGAGGCACTGATATGAGTCGAGTCGTGATTTGCCTGTAATAGAAGCTTCAGCTCTGGTGCAGTTGTTTACAGCTTCTCCAGGTCAGTCTGCCTTCGAGATCATGTAAACGGCTTTTCCTCTCTCTCTCTAGAGAACTGTCTTGTCCTTCTTCAGATTCAGTTCCCATTCCCTCGTTGGGTTCTGAGCTGTAACTTGATCAGGCGTACTCCATAGGGACAGCCAGTTCCAATTAGTTTTTAAGCAGTTCCTGTAAAGGATCTCCCACTCTCTTCAGATACCTGCCATGATCCCAGAGGAGATCCGACGGAAGAGATTGTGCAAGAGGAGGCAAATAGATTCCCCTTTGGAGTCTCTCATGAAGGATACAATTTCAGTGAAGAAGAATGGTCCCCCAGACCATCACCAGATGATATCTGCTTTGGAAAGATATTAGAGATTCTCAGACAAAAGAGTGGTTGGTCTTTCAAAAATCCATCTCCAGTGTAATTGGTAATTTTGGAAGCTTTTGGTTCTGGCCCATCTACATCTTGCATTATTGCCCCACAGATGAGCTTATTGATTTAGTTTCCTGCCAGGCATGGAAGGAGCTTGATATCGTCTAGGCCATTCCAGAGAGACCTGATAAATTTTTGGTTCCCCCAAGGATAGACCCCACTGGAGCAAAGGAGTCCCAGTTGATGCTATGGTGGTAGCAGCAGCCACTAAGAAAGAGCTAGCAGAACAGAACTCTTCGAGTCCCAGTTGATGCTATGGTGGTAGCAGCAGCCACTAAGAAAGAGCTAGCAGAACAGAACTCTTCTGTCCACCTGCCAAACAGGGCGTATAGGGTGCTGGATAGATTTGGAAAGTGAGTCTTTGCCTTGACAATCTTTGGCTTTAGGTCTCTTAATTACCTGGCATATTTCACAAGGCTACAGAGAGATTTGACCAAGGAGCTATCAAGTACTGTCTCAGAGTCCATGTCTGCAGAGGATTTCAAAGGAAAATTCTTTGAGCTGGCCACTGTGCTGTCAGTTTCCAAGACTTCCACGAGGTTATTCAGCTGAATGCACCTCATGAGCTGCTGGTGTAGGCATTCCCTTAAGGAAATATAACTGGATGTGACTATGCAACTTTGCAGAACCCTTTTAAGACATCCTTCTTCAGTGCCCACTTCTATGGCACATCATTGTTTGGTCCATCAGTAAAATAAATGCTTACCTGCAGCAAACAGGAAGGAAAGACACTGTCTGCATGGAAATCAAGTTTTCTACCCCTCAACAAACCTTCTGCAGGAATCAGAGGTGGTAAGAAAATGTGGTTCCAGAAATCTCAGGGTCCTTTTCAAGATTCACATGAAAACAACTCCTCTAGAGACAGAGGAAGAAGTTCTAATGGGAGACATCACCCTAGAGATGGGGAAGGCCCTCAAAATCAGGGTTTCCGTGATACCTTACCCTTCCAGCTCTTATGGAATATTGCCTGACTGTCCAACTCTGAAGGCAGTCAGAGTATTATCCTTGCACCTGGACACCTGGGCAAACATAACAGAAGATCCCTGGGTACTAAGAATCCAGAGGCTATTCCATTTTATTTTTCCAACTTCCTGTTTGCAAAAGGAAAAACCTTCCCAACGTTCCATCTAGTCAGTGGAAAGCAGAAGCACTAGAAATTTAAAAGCTGCTAGACATGAAAGTCATCTAAAAGGTTCCACCAGCCCAAATAGGATTCAGAACTTATGTTTCTTTTTAGTGCCCAAAAAGACAGGACCTCAGGCCAATTCTGGATCTGAGCAAATTGAATCAGTACGTAAAAGAGTGAAAGTTTTAAATGGTCACAGTTCAGTCCTTTCTGCCATTTCTTCGCTGGACGAATGGATGTGCTCCATAGATCTTCAGGATATGTATTGTCAGATCTACTTTCATATGTCGAATTACCAAATGATTCCATTTCACTTGATCAAGATGAAAAAACCCTAATGCAGAATACTCTGTAACTTCAAAATACTGAACTTCAGATGATTGAAAACAGAAAGGTAGTCCCACCACACACCATTGACCTAAAACAATTTTGTTTTTACATTTTTGCAGGGGGCTGTACTCCCCTGCACCCCCCCACACCCTGCAAATTAAATATTCCAACTCTAAGATTCCACCCCTACGTTGAAGAAACCGTCTGGTAGACATATTCTGCAAATATAAAACAAAACACTTTGAACCAAAACAAAAAAAAACGGAAACTAGTGTGGACAAGAACGGAGTATAAAACTGTATGAAATACTGAATTTCTGATGAAATCTCTTAGGAGATGAAAGCACTAAAATGGTTTATTAAATTCAGTATTTCTTACAGATATATTCTGCAACTTTTCAAATACAGAATGGCAAAAATAATGCTTAAATAAATAAAAATAACTAACTAAATACATAATCGTAGTAAGTTACCCTTCTACAAAATCACTTCTTTACTTTTTTATAATGTTGTATTCCAGTTTTAGGTAGTTCTACCACCATTAAATGTAACGTCCACCATTTTCCTTAAATACTAACTAAAAATATTTAAAAGGATAATGCACTTACTTACACAGTTAGGGATTAGTAATCATCTGAGTGTTTGACCATGTGAAATATGACCATTTAAACCTTTAGAGATTTGCAGATTCGGGTTTTTTGTCTCAATCAAGTGAAATGCGATCAATTGGTAATTAGAAATACGAAAGCAGATCCTTACTATCACATCAAAATAGACAGGCAATCCAAAAGACATTTCTGTTTTTGGCTGGGAGCCAGTCATTACCAATTCAGCGCCCTGCCCTTTGGACACACCACAGCCCCCAGGGTGTTTACCAGGTGAATGGCGGTGGTGACTGCTCACCTGAGACTCAAGGATTCTGAGATTTTCCATATCTGGACAACAGGCTCCTCACCGCCCCCTCCAAGCATCTACTCATAGAGTCCAGGGACTATTTGCTTCACATTTGCCAGTCACTGGGGATAACAGTAAATTATGCCAAATGAAACTTGACACCATTTCAGAGCCTGGAGTTCATTGATACACATCTGGACATAACAGAGCAAAGAGGATCACTACCAATTCATCGCATATCCATGCTCAGGACCGAAGTCCATCAGATCATCTCCCATCCATCTCCTTCAGCCTGGTTAGTTCTTCAAACACTAGGATCAACAGCAGCAGCCATTATATTGATTCCTTCGGCACAATACTTTATGTGTGTTCTTAAATGGATTCTAGCTGTTCATTGATCCAGTCTTTGAAAACCCCTATCCTTTGCAAGCAAACTTACTCTAATTTGCAAACAACACATCCACTGTTATATCCCGTCAGAAGACATTCATGTAGACCAGCCTTTTGTTTTACCATCCCAATGGCCACAATGACTATGAAGGACGTTTCCCAGCTGAAGTAGGGGGAGCATTTCCTAGGAATGAAAGTGCAAGGCACATGGTCCCCCTCAAGAGACAAATCTACATCTCAGTGTACTAGAGAACAGAGCGGTCCTATTAGCGTTGCAGGTATTTCAACATGCTCTCCCTGTAGGGACTGTTGAGATTCAGACTGACAACATGTCTGTTGTCTGATACATCAGCAAACAAGGAGGAAATCAATCTTACCCCCTCTGCAAAGAGGCCATGAGAGAGTGGGAGAGGACGATCTCTTCAAACCACTTTCTAGTTGTAGCAGATGTACCAGGGAAAACCAACGTGATAGCGGACAAATTAAGCGGATCCATTTTGATGCTGTACAAGTGGTCTCTCAAACAGACAGTAGTGGAAGAAAGTTTTCATTGTTGGGGCCAACCTTGCTTCCCCCCTCAACAACAAGTACAGCAGGTATTTTGCTCTTATCTCCCCTCAGGGGGAGTCGCAGAGAGATGTTCTAGTACACATTTGGCCCACCATTCTTCTTTATGCTTACCCTCCACTTCCATTGATTCCCAAATTTCTACAGAAAGCAAACAGGCTGAAGAGCTCAGTCATCCTCATTGCCCCCTTCTGACCAAGACAGATGTGGTTCCCCTTCCTGTGGTCTCACATACATTATCCTCCATAGATACTATAATAATTTCCGAATCTCCTCTCACATCCCCTCAGTAATCAACCATCCCAATATTCAGGCCCTCAAGCTAATCACATGGTTTCTTCACTTCCAGTAATGGTCAGACAGCCCAGGCTTTCTTCCCTAGTATGTTCCATAATTTTGTCCTCACAAAAAGACTCTACCAAGAAGGTTTATAAGAGCAAGTGGAAAAGATTCTCACTTTGGGCATTAATAAACAGTGTTGACTCTCTCTCTCTCTCTCTGCTCCAGTGTCGCTGTACTTAGTTTTTTTTTGCTGCTCTTTTTAAATAAGGAACTATTTTTTCTTAATTAAACTGCAGTTAGCAGCCATTTCCACTTTTCAAACAGGAGATAAAAATTATTCCTTGGTTTCTTCCAAGTTCTGCAAAACATTTCTGAAAGGCATTTTTCTCCTTAGACCACCAATAAAGATCCTTCACCTCCCTGGGATCTGTCTGTTGTGCTACAAGATTTAGTTCAGAAACATTTTAAATCATCAAAAAAATGGTCTAAAATTGATTTCATGGAAAACAGTCTTCTTTGTGGCTATTATGTCTGCCAAGATAATTTCTGAACTCAAGGCTTTTTCTTCAAAGTCCCCTTACATTATTTTCCATAAAGATAAGGTTGTTTTACAGGCAAATTCTTCATTCTTACCTAAAGTAGCTTCTGAAACAAACATTAACCAATCTTTTCATTTACTGGTCTTCTTTCCAAAATTTTCAAACAAAGGAGAATACATGCTACATCTGCTTGATGTGCACAGACAATTATGTTTTTATCTACACAGGACAAAGCAAATCAGAAAATCAGATCAGTTATTTGCTTCCTTTTCACCAAAAAGACTGGGTTGCCCAGTTTCTAAAGTTACTTTCTCTAAATGGATCACTGATTGTATTTCTTAAACCTGTTCTCAACAAGCTATTCCCCTACCAAAACCACCTCAAAGCTCATTCAACTAATTCCATAACCTCTTCATCTGCTTTTTGGTCAAGATCATCTGTTAATGATATTTGTGCCACTTGGTCCAATGCTAATACCTTTATTACTCATTACAGATTGGATCTTATATCAATAAGCAAGGCCGTCTTTGGCTCGGTGGTATACCAGAATATCCTTCCATGAGGGCCACCCAAGGTCAGCGTAGCTAGGGACTCTGTCTTATGTCTTCAAGGAAGAATGAAAAGGACATCAGATTTAAACGCTATGTACTCACTATAACTAGGCATCTGTGTTGTCCATTTTCATTTTTCCTCATCTTCCCTCCCATCTATCCCCCATCCTTGAATCTTCTCGAGAAACCTGTTAGACTATTATTGGAACTTAGATTTCCATGTTTGATCCCTTTTTCTTTAAGCTATACCTGTTTCTGACTAGCTATAGCCCCCTTATGGCAACAAACTTGATTTGAGGTTTTGGGGTTGGACTGAGGCATAATGGGTAGAGGAAGGAGCTTGAGAGTTGGATCCAAATTCTAGAGTATCTGGCTCAGTCGGATCCAAGTTCGAGTATGCGGCTGAGTCGGATTCAAGGCTCGGATCTGAATCCATGTGTTGATGAGGAATGGAAATGGACAACAAAAATGGCTAGTTAATGGTGAGTCCATAACTTAAATATCCCTAAATCCAGGTCTCTCCTCTCCCTCACTGTTCAAGCAGTCACCACAGTCACCACAGACACCTCAGACTTTGGGGAGCAGTTTCAGGAGTTATAAAAGTGCAGTGTCTGTGGGATACCGAGGATAGACATAAGCACATAAATATAAGAGAGATACTTGACCTGATCAAGGTACTCAAAATTCTCTGTATCATCTTTGATCCCCGAAATCTCTTCTAGTTGTTACAGACAGTACCACAGTCATGTGGTATATCAACAGCAAAGTGGGATCCAGGTAATACCTCTATTGCAGACTAGCCATGTTAGCTTGGGATATAGCTTCACAGTACAATCTCACTCTACAGGCATCCTACATTCTGTCAGAGTATACAAGGGCAGTCCCTCATGAATGCAGACTAGATCAGGGGGTCTTCAAAATTTGATGCATCTGTGGAGAGTTCCTCCTTTCTGAACAATCACCTGGCAAGATTTTGTTCCAGGACACCAAGCAACAAGGCCTGAAAGACAGATGCTTTTTTCTTTTTCTTGGACTGGAATGTTCCTGTATGCTTTTCCACCCTTTCCAGTAGTATCAAATGTACTTCTGAAGATCCAGAAAGAATCTCTCAAAATCATTGTGGTGACTCTGTTCAAGCCCAGGCAACCATGGTTATTTCTTCTTTTGGAAATGACCAAGGGCAATTAACACAAGCTTCCTCACCGACTGGATCTGCTCACACAAGAATAGGAGTGTTTGATGCATCCCAACACCAATCAATTTCATTGGGCTGTCTGGGTGATAGGGTCTTACTTAATACCTTTTAGGCACCTGTTTCCTGAAGACATGCAACAGGTACTAATGGAGACAAGAAAGCCTGCAACTAGAAGTCATATATTAGCAAATGGAAAAGGTTTTCTAGTTGGGCCCAACAACATAACCATCACCCACGTAGGACTAGTTGTTCTATGGTTTTACAATATTTGTATGAGTTGCTGCTCTATGACCTTTCTTACTCCTCTGTCAAGGTTTATTTGACATCTGTTTCAGCACGTCTGCTAGTGGACTCTCTTTGCATTCTCATGTCAAAATCTTTTTGGTATGGGTTTTGCATAGGAGGCCTCCAAAAAAACTGGTGGTCCCTCATTGGGATCTTAATTTTGTGTTATAGAAGCTAACACTTGCTCTATTTGAAACAGCTAACCTGGCTGACTTGAGTCTCTTAACATGGAAAACAGTTTTACTGATTGCTCTTATCTCTTCAAGAAGGGTGTCCAAGTTGCAAGTTTTTTATGGTGAGTCAACCTTATCTCATTTTCCACAAGGACAGGGTATCTTTGAGAACTAATCCTTCTTTTATGCCTAACATGGTATCCAAGTTTATTTTAAGCCAAAATATCCACCTCACCGTTTTCTTTCCTTAACCCAAAAAAATGAGGGAGAAAGGATACTCCATACCTTGCATGTCCACAGCCAACTCTGCTGCTATATTGACTGAACTAAATCTTTCAAATCTTTGGGTTAATTGTTCATTTCTTGTGAAAGTAAGAAGAAGGGAAAACCCATGTCAAAACAGACTATTTACAAATGGTTGTTTAAGGCTATTACCTTTTGTTATATTCACCACAACAAAAGGATCAATGCATCACTCTACCAGGGTCTTTGCTTCATCTATGCCTTTTTGGAAATGGATAGATTCTAGAAGTATTTTAAAGGCTGAAAGGTGATCCTCTGTAATAAATTTTACAAAGCACTTAAAGCTTGATTCCCCCTCTAGATCTAGATCAGGCCTTCTAAGGACCATTCTCCAGGGACTGCTGGACTGTTCCCCTTCCACCTCACAAATGCAGTAAGCTAGGGTAATCTACCCATATAAGTAAAGCTACTGCACCAGTGATTAAAATGATGGACATAATACAGATGTGCAAGTAAACGTACCATAATGGTAGATGTTTGAATGTACACTGCTGTAATAGCTGCTCCCCTCTCTCCATCCTTCTTGCTTTTTGGTGTATTGTTTATGCCAGGGTGTGGTTATTTATTTTTTTGTTCTCCCTATCATTGCCCTTTCAGGACTCGGCCTACCTCTCTCTGTTGGCAGGAAAGCTCTGAAGGGCTTAACACCCAACTTGTCTTTTAGACAGCTAAACTCAAACTGTCTGACAGTTTGGGAAGATGGAATATGCCCTGAAGCTTTGGAAACTGGCCACCTGTTTGTCTTTGGCATTTTATAACCCATATAGCTAAGGCTACTGCAGCAATGATCATTCGAACATCTACTATTCTGGAAAGTTTATACACAACTATACTTTACCAGCCTTACTGATACCCACTGTTAAGAAGATTTAGATATAGTTGAGGTTGTAGACACACACCTGTCATGCTGTTTATCTACCCAGGTTCTCAATGTCCCCTGCTTATCCATACCATTGCACTACGTTCCGCACACTGTTCTATCCTATCACTGTTAGCAACCTAATTATGCTTTGGTGTTACCAGTTCTCTCACAAAGCTTTTTAGGCCCACCAGAGAACATGCTACTGTACATAGGCCACACTAAAACAACTACCCTTCCCCCCACCAAGCTCACTTTTTTCCACTGAAGGCATTGCTCTCCAAAGCAGTACACAGCCAAGCCCCTAAGGCAGGCAGAGCATACTGGTATACTTTTTTTGTTATTAGGTCACTCAGTAGTTAGGCATGTAGTCCACTTACCAAGTTAAGCAAAGACAGGATAATGATCAGCTGTTAGTCAAGAGTCAGGATTTGTGATGTCTCCAGATTTAAATTCCCACACCCCAAGTATACATGCAGCATGATAGTTGTACATATGGGAGTGAATGGCCTCTGATGATTCATCTTGGAAGATATGATGAGTGAAATGAGTGACATGACTGGGCTGTCCTCATATGTATTGGAGATTGGTCTTGCTAGTCTTGAGCAGTATCTTGCCACTGTAAGTGATGTCACAGTATAAGCATAGGTCTATCAGCATAGAGAGAGATGGTGGACAGTCTTACGTGCTTTGTTAGGGATGGTCTGTATCTTTCTCCTTATGGCTTCCACATTTCAGCAAAGATGGCATTAATCCCTGTAGTCCTTTTACTCAAAAAAACTAGACTCATAAGCCTACCTGAATAACAAAATTCAACCAAACCAATATTAACATGGCACTGATCAATGTTAGAAACCTAAACAAAAAAAACTGCCTCCAATAGAAAATGGTTTAACCATTAAACATTTATATTTGTATATCAATAAGAATCAAACACGAAGGAAGCCAACCATGGAGGAAAATATACCACGATACCATATATATCAGTTCAAAGAAGCAGTCTTTTAAACATATATCCAAGCAGATAGTCAAATGCTCAAAATTCTTTATTGTAAAAACGTAGATAAAATCCAAATGAAAGGTAGGTAAGCGCTTTCACCTGTGGGCTTCGTCAGACCTAATGAATAGTATAACAGTATCTCTATTTAAATAGCAGTTTAGGCGGGAACTTTATAATAATATATTAAATCTTAAAGTGCTACGTGTCATTTCCTCAACAGTTTTATCTTATAACAATTGTAAAGTCAAAGAAGAAATATTATTAAACAACATACATATAGATTCATCTCTCAATAAATATACATATACATAAATTTTTAAAATTATTAGATAAAAATGCTTATCCTATTATCAATGCCCTCTCCATCAATATTAGTGTCTCAAAATAAATATTAGGGACTTGGCAGATTTATACAGGTTGGCATAGTTAAAATTCATCATTTATTATATATATACTAAGGTTAATAAAGCAATTTATATAAATAAATAAATAGGATTATTAATGATAATATAAATAATAAATAGTGCATGTACATAATAAATTAATACAAGTAAATGTATACATATTAAACAACCTTAGATGTAATAAATATATAGTATGTCATTTACGTAGTCTTCGTGTTCTTAAGAATGGTTTAATGGGAACAGAGGAGTTCAGGCCTGGGATAATATCAGATCTAAGCCTCATGATCCATGTGGCTTCCCTGGTCTCAGTGAATGTCCTAATATTACCTCCTCTAGGTCCTACCTCTATTTGTTCTATTATACAAAATTCAAAAGAATGTGTATCACCTCCTGTCATGACATGCTTTGCTAATGCATTGGTAGTTGTGCCAGTTCTTATATTATACAAGTGTTCACGTATCCGCTCTTTCAACATCCTGTTGGTTTTCCCTATATAATAGGCCTGGCATCCCTCACAGGTGGCCAAATAAACAATATTTCTGGTCTCACAAGTGCCATTTACTCTAAACTCATATACTTATTATTCACTGGATGAACAAAAATATTTTGTGGATTAATATACTTGCAATAATTGCACTTGTTACATCTTTGAGTTCCAAAACTAAGGGGTGGAGTTATATGTTCTTTCGGATAGCACAATAATCTCTTCAGATTCTTTTTATTTTTATATACAAATCTAGGATTCTCTCCAACTATTCCTTTTATAGTATGGTCTACAGTTAAGACACGCCAATGATTTCTAATGATATCTTTAATTACACCTACATCAGAGGTATAAAATATAGGATATACCATGCCTCTGTCCCCATTAGCTAAGGTAATATTGTTAGATCTATCATTTATATTACTCTCAGCATTCTCAATTGTACTATTAAAATATGGTGCAGCACGATCCTTCCTAAGGCTAGTTATATCTTCAATGCCTTTCAAAACATCATTAGTTGAGTACCCACGTTCTATTAACCTATCATTCAGGTCATGAATCTCTTGATAGAAACCCATATCACTAGGATTATACCTAGAGATACGGATAGCTTGTCCTTTAACTATATTATTGTATACATAACCAGGATGCATACTTAATCTGTGTAAAAGGACATTTTTGTGGCAAGGTTTCCTAAATACTCCCGTGTTTACTAACCCATTTGGTAGCTTCTCAACAAAAATATCAAGAAAGGGAAGTTTCAGTGAGGAAAATTCATATGTAAACTTAAGATAGCTGGTATGTGAATTAAGCTCAGAGATAAAAATCTCAAAGTCCCTTGATGTACCTGTTCATAAAAGGAACAGGTCATCCACAAACCTCTTATAAAAAGGGACAAATTTCTTAAAAAGTTCCATTTCAAACAAGAAACTCCGTTCCCATTCAGCCATAAAGAGGTTGGCGTAGCTATTGGCACAGGATGTGCCCATAGCTACGCCATCCCTCTGTAAATGAAAATTCCCATTAAAATAAAATATATTTGATTCCAATACCATTCTCATAAATAACATAAGAAGTTCTACCTTGTTACATGGCATTTGTGTTTCTCTTGTTATGTAATTCTTGACCATTCTTATCCCTTCATTATTGGGAATAACTGTAAATAGTGACTTAATATCTAATGTGACAAAATAGTACTCATTTAACAAGGAATTAGTTCTATAAAAATCATTAAGATCTAACAAGAAGTTCTTAGTATCACGTAAAATTACTGTATTAGAATCTACTACAGGCCTTAGTTCATTCTCTATATATATAGATAGAGGCTCTGTAACCCACCCACTGCCAGATACAGTGGGTCTTAACGGAGGATTCATTTTATCTTTATGGACTTTTGGGAGCCCATGTATGATCGGAATTAGTGGATGTTCTACATTGAAATATTGATATAACTCTGAATTTATTCTGTTACACATATGTAAGTCCTCTATGGTATCTTTAATATTCATTATAATTGAATCTATCTCATCTTTGCTTATCTGTCTATAAAAATTATTGTCAGATAACATATCATCCATCTTTGTGACATAGTGAGTCCTATCCATAATCACTACACCCCCTCCCTTATCAGCTGGTCTTATGGCTCTATTAGTATCATTCATTAAAGTGTTCAATGCTTGTCGTTGTTGTAACGTTAAATTCGACTTATTCCTTCTCATCTTCCTCCCATTATTGTAATTGAACAAGTCATCTTCTACTAATTTGCTAAAAGCAGTTAATAAAGGATGAAGAGGGGGGGTGAAGGTACTGGGTTTCCTAAAATTCCTATCAGATGTGATACCTGGAACGTCACTATCTTTAAAGAACATTTTTAATGAGATATTCCTTAGGAATAACTTAAAATCCCTGAGTGTTTCTTCATATTGGCTGTAGTATGTAGGAATAAAGGATAAACCCCTGGTAAGCAGTTCTTCCTCATAGATGGTAATGGGGTATGAAGATATATTAATTACTAATTGTTTATCTTCCCTTCCCACATCTTCTTGATATTCCGACCCATAGGCCGCTGCGGCGAGAGTTTCCTCTTCTGTCTGCCCCTGCTGGAAGAACGCATTCTTCCTTCTCTCCTCTCTAATCTGATGGGGAAAGGGTGTGTGGCACTGAAATTCAATCCACTATCTAATTCCCTATTTCCTCTCTGAGCTGATAAAAGTTACTATTATTAGGGTATATGTTAGTGGTTTTCTTCCTAACTACCATATCGGTGATTGCTGTATCAACATTAACTATATTAGTTGCTGTATTGACGGTAGCAGTATTGATGGAGCTAGAATCTAGTGTTTCAGATTGATTCAACACTCTGTCTACAACTAATGGTGTCAACCCATGGGTATCTGAGTCATGTACAATCTGCACTTCATCACTAGTCATAGCATTATTGTTCACAACATTCTGCATGGATGATTTGTTACAAGCTGTACCATTAGTACTGTTGACATCTACATTAGTAGTAGCAACTTGAGAAACAGTTACATTCCCCTGTATCGGCTGTCTATATTCTACACCATGATTAAAGTTAGTATTAATGGTGTTTCTAGGCCAAGTGAAAATGTCTCCTCTTCGGAAATCCAATATGTCTCTCTGTAGTTTGGATCTTTTCTGATCCAATAAGCGCCTCTCATAATGAGAGACGCTATCCATAAGGTTACAAAAATGTTCATCTAAATGTTGTGCTAAATGGCGCTCATACAATTCATTTTGCTGTTTAACAATACTGTCTCTCAACGCCTCTTCTACAGGGAGAAAAAAGTCATTGAGTAACCTCATGTAACTGAGGCTTACCTCGATGTTGATTTTTTGCCACTTGAAGAGCAGTTCGGGGTATTGTGTGCCGGTGGTAGGCATTTTCAACACTCTTAGACCCCTTGGAATAATTCCTCACTGTAGGCAGACATCAAAGTGCTGCCTCTGAGTTTGTAAGCGTTTTAGCTTGTATAAGTCAGTTTCCATATGTTCCAGGGCTAAACGTATCCCTTCACGATCAACTTCTTCATTTAGATGTCCATTTACAGCCGCTGCTTCAGAATCCACTTCGTATAGCGTTAAAGGGTTGTAGTCAGTTTGTATTAAATGCGTGAACCTTTCCAAGGCTGGGCGCTCAAAATTCAAGCGTTCATTATTTTTCGTCGCTTCCTTGTTGCGTATGGTGTACGGAAGTTGTATCGTTTCAGCGTTCACATCAGCCATGTCCCCACTAATGCACCGGTAAGCAAAATAAGCACAAATAAAGTCCAATAAGTGCTGTAGTGAGGCAAATGCTCCTTCGATAAAGCCAATAATAAAATCAATAAGAATCAAACACGAAGGAAGCCAACCATGGAGGAAAATATACCACGATACCATATATCTCAGTTCACAGAAGCAGTCTTTTAAACATATATCCAAGCAGATAGTCAAATGCTCAAAATTCTTTATTGTAAAAACGTAGATAAAATCCAAATGAAAGGTAGGTAAGCGCTTTCACCTGTGGGCTTCGTCAGACCTAATGAATAGTATAACAGTATCTCTATTTAAATAGCAGTTTAGGTGGGAACTTTATAATAATATATTAAATCTTAAAGTGCTACGTGTCATTTCCTCAAAAGTTTTATCTTATAACAATTGTAAAGTCAAAGAAGAAATATTATTAAACAACATACATATAGATTCATCTCTCAATAAATATACATAAATTTTTAAAATTATTAGATAAAAATGCTTATCCTATTATCAAAGCTACTCCATCAATATTAGTGTCTCAAAATAAATATTAGGGACTTGGCAGATTTATACAGGTTGGCATAGTTAAAATTCATCATTTATTATATATATATACTAAGGTTAATGAAGCAATTTATATAAAAAATAAATAGGATTATTAATGATGATATAAATAATAAATAGTGCATGTACATAATAAATTAATACAAGTAAATGTATACATATTAAACAACCTTAGATGTAATAAATATATAGTATGTCATTTACGTAGTCTTTGTGTTCTTAAGAATGGTTTAATGGGAACAGAGGAGTTCAGGCCTGGGATAATATCAGATCTAAGCCTCATGATCCATGTGGCTTCCCTGGTCTCAGTGAATGTCCTAATATTACCTCCTCTAGGTCCTACCTCTATTTGTTCTATTATACAAAATTCAAAAGAATGTGTATCACCTCCTGTCATGACATGCTTTGCTAATGCATTGGTAGTTGTACCAGTTCTTATATTATACAAGTGTTCACGTATCCGCTCTTTCAACATCCTGTTGGTTTTCCCTATATAATAGGCCTGGCATCCCTCACAGGTGGCCAAATAAACAATATTTCTGGTCTCACAAGTGCCATTTACTCTAAACTCATATACCTTATTATTCACTGGATGAACAAAAATATTTTGTGGATTAATATACTTGCAATAATTGCACTTGTTACATCTTTGAGTTCCAAAACTAAGGGGTGGAGTTATATGTTCTTTCGGATAGCACAATAATCTCTTCAGATTATTTTTATTTTTATATACAAATCTAGGATTCTCTCCAACTATTCCTTTTATAGTATGGTCTACAGTTAAGACACGCCAATGATTTCTAATGATATCTTTAATTACACCTACATCAGAGGTATAAAATATAGGATATACCATGCCTCTGTCCCCATTAGCTAAGGTAATATTGTTAGATCTATCATTTATATTACTCTCAGCATTCTCAATTGTACTATTAAAATATGGTGCAGCACAATCCTTCCTAAGGCTAGATGTTAAGTTGTCTATCTCGCCTTCATTCTTGCTGCTGTATGGGCCGACGACCTCGTCGCCCCATCCTAAAAGCGAGAGGAGAGTTTGTTGGTTCCGGAGGCTCTCTATATCCCAATATATCCCACAATGCTAGGCGAGAGTTACAGATCTCGTTTGCCGCTACAGGAGGTTGGTTGTTTCTACGGTTGGTGAGTTATATTTTTTTTTCTTGTGAAATTAGTCTTAAAATTTTAATTAATTTTTTTACTTAGTAGTAGGTTAGAAAAAACTTAAATTCCCTACCCAAAAAAAAAATTTTTTTTCTTTCTTCCCAAAGAACCTTTGGTCTTTTCTTGAACCTATAGGTCTTTCTCCTTCCTAGTGGTGTGTGTGTGTTTTTATTGTTAGTTGTTTAAATTACTATTACTACTACTACTATTACCTTTATTATATTAATCTGACAGGGTGTGTGTGTGTGTTGTGTGTGTGTGTGTGTGTGTCAAAATGTAAAAAGGCAAAGAGGCAAAAGGAAAAAAGGATTCCAGTGTCAAAAGTGCTGCTGAAAAGGTCGCTCACAGACGCTAACTGTTGGGTCTGTGTGTATGGCTGCTTTGGGGGTGTGTTGTGTGCTCAACTCCAGGGTCCTGCAGAAGGAAAGAAGAAAGGGTCCTAGAGGAAAGAAAAAGCCAAAATTTAGAGGCTTGTCTAAGCTTTCGCCAGTTTCAAGTCTGTCCCTAGGAGGCGCTCCTCATCTAGGCCGGGCAGCCGGCTCTGAGCCGAGACCTAGACCTTTTCTCGGCTGGAGCGATAAGGCAATCCACAGTTTCTCAGTCCACAGTTTCTCGGCTTCGCTATCTCACCCCCGGGTCTCGGTTCCGTGACCAGACCTTCGGAGGGACCGGACCTTCGAGGACCAGGTCACCATCCAGGTCTCGGCTCGTTCGGTCGGCATCAGGATCTCCCTGCTGTTCTCCTCTAGGAACTCTCTGCTGTCTGAGCGAGACTCATCGAGTCTCCGGGATCACGGCAGAGGAGTGACACTGTTTAGTGAGAGGCACTGGCCCAGATGCTTCAGAGCCCGGAGCCCGGCAAGCCATTGATGCCTGCCTCAACACATTTCAGGCCCCGCCGCCGACTCTCTTGAGCTCGGTCTCCTTCGCCGTCGGAGGCGGGTATCGCCGCCGACCGGACTGTGATTGGGTGTCTTGCCGAACCGTTTTCTTCCTTCTTCTTCCTGGGAATCTTGCTTCCTCGGACTTCCCGGCGACCCTCGATCGTCGGCTCGAGGGGACCTCTCCTCTCGGGCTTGACCTCCCCGGGGTTCGGCTCGACATGAGTTCGCCATTCATCACGGGGCGGTCGGGCTCCTCCTGGCGGGGGCACTGGCGGGGCCTCACGGGGTGGACCTCTGGCTCTGCCCACCTGGGGTGCACAGCCACCTCCACAGGTGGTTCGATCCTGCCTCCTTCCGTCCAGTCTCCCTCTCCCTCCTCACTCCCTCCCTCGGACCCAGAGCCAACTCGACTCACTCCTCATCCCGACCGCCTTCCTCTCGAGCCTCAGGAGCCCCTTTGGGATATTTCTTCGAGGGAGGACTGGAATGATCCCTCAGAAGAGCCTCCTCTCCTGATTTGGCAGAAGGAAACCCCTCCCCGGAAGAGGTTCCAGATTCCCCATTGACAGACAGATCTGTCTCTGAAGTCATCCTTCTGAAGATGACGTGGTGTCTCCAGCCCTGGAGATCTTGAAACAGAGGCCTGTGTCTTGCTGCCATTCCCCCTTCCTTCCACCCCCTCTTGGCCCCCCCTTCGACCTTGGGTCTCGCTGATCTGTGTATCTTGTCCCGAGGGCTCATGGTTCAGAAGGCCTCCAGGGAGGCCCCTGATTCGACCACCCAGGTGCCAGGAGGCCCTCTATGGAGAACTCTACAGCTATGGAACAATTTTTGACAAAAAGGAAGGGTAAGAAAGGAATGTCTGTACCTGCTGCCACCTTACAACAAGGACTAGGTCCTGGATTGATGGAAGTCCATGTTCCGGAACAAGGAATCTAGGTCCATGGATAGGTACTGTCCATCTACCTGTGGAGGAATCTAGGTCCATGGATAGGTTAATAAGCGTGTTCTGCGGGTTTACTTTTACCAGGATGAAGACAGAATACCTGTGCCATTTTCATATTCAACTAATCCTACCAAACTTGGGAAGCTGCGGCAGGATTTTACTACTGCGGGGCTAGGGCGGCTCCATAATGGGGAGGCTTGTGGCCTTCTACGCGCCTTTTTGGAGCCAGCTGATGGCCAAGGCGGCGGACAGGCTCTTAGCCTCACGATGGCATTGGAGATGGATCTTTGATTTCAAGAAACCTTTGAGACCCTTTCAACTGATGGTTCAGACTTTCCCTTTTGATCTTCATGCTAACTTTTCCATTTCTCCTGCCAAAACTAATGGCAAGTGCCAGAAAAGGCCGGAGTCCGTTTTTCTACCGGGTCCAGGCCTTACCCCTTCAGGCCCCTTTCTCGGCAGAGGCAGAGTGTAAAATGGGCCAGAAGGCCCTAACAATAAGGGGGGTCGGCAGGGGTTCAGAAGCAGGAGCCTCTTCTCAGAAGTCGTTTCAAGCTCTGAGGCAGAGGGGCGAATAACCAGGGCGGGGGTCAAGTGAGCCATGGGGATCAGAAGCAGAACCTGACCAGCCTTTCAGCATCCCTACTCCAACATCTTTCAGCATCTTGGACTAGTAGGGAAGTGTACTATCTCCCCTGGCCCTCCAAAAAAATTGACAGTCCAATCCCATCCAAATAACAGGCCATTTTTCGATCTTCCCAAAACTTTCAAAGCTTTCCTCCTCCAGAAAAAAAATTCAAAAGAGGTTCCACCGCTCAAAGGAATCTCTACTCAAGGATGTCAAAACCACAAGAAAAAAGGGGACCAGAGAGTGATCCAGAAAAAACTCTCAATCAGAATCTTTTCAAAGATTTCAAGATGACAAAACAGGGTCTCAGAGACCTTTTTTGGATCTCTCAAGAAATAAACCTTCCTCTGGGAGCCGCGTGCTATCACTGGCACATAAAACATCCTTTCCAACAAAACATTCCGGAAAGGGATATGCCATTTAGATTCATCGCTCTATCACATAAAATGAACAGAGGCCTCAGAAGATTCCTCGCACCAGGCGGTATCACATAAGTTTTTCAGTTCAGGGCCTGGTGTTGGTCTCACCACTGTGGAACCAGTCATTTCCATGCCAGGCATCCAGCTTTTCTCACCCGAGACCTTACACTTGTCGCGTTTTCATAAGTGGGGTATTGACTCACCACCTCCGACCAGGCATTCTCTTAAGCATTCCATTATTTACATTACTATTACGCACCTGCTCGCAAATCTAGATCGACAACTGAAAGTGCTGTTTCTGCGCGATTCGCATTTGTCTACTACTTCGTCCTCAATCCTGATCAACATCAACAACAACAGAATCAAAGTAAGTTAGTTCACACATTCAATTCCGCCATGACATCCTCTCCTTCTCAGCATTCTGCAAATCAAATATCAAAGCTCAAAGATGGTTTTACGATTTAGGTCATGCCACTACTCAATGCTTTCCATCATCCCACGAGAGATGATGCATGATCATTCCAGTACTTCTACTCAATCATACCTCTCGGGAGCTCCGTTCCACCTCCTCCGGTTGCTACACTGACAACGTAAAAGCAAATCGGGTGGATGTCTTCCATCAGTCTTCCCCCAGAAGACCAGGAAGCGCCTCCTCCTCCGCTAAGGGCACCAAATACACTGGAGATGAGCATCGGGTGGGGGCATTGCAAGCCCTTCAAGACTTAGGCACTTAACCAAACGCATGCCACTTCGAACAAATAAATGTTCTGACAATATGAGACAAGGAAAGACGCAAGCTCAACCCCCCTTGCGAAACACCTTCTGGGAGAAGTGAACAGTTCTCAGACGATTCTCAATATGTGATGGTACATCAACAATTCCTGACAAACAGTTCATACGAGATATTCTCATGCCAGCAGTGAGCTCTGTGGCAATGGCGATCAGCGAGCAGCGAATACTGTCCCCGTGACAGCCAATTCTTTCCAACTCTGGAAACAGCAAGCTGCTTTCATTTTTCACATGCCGTGGTCTCTGAAAGACTCTGTAGTGAGAGAAATTTTTTCCAAGAAAGCAGGGGTTCTCCTTTATGCATTTTTTCTGTTCCAGACTGATCAGAGAAGTCTCTCAAGTTTCTCTCTCAGAGGCCTGCCAATCCAGATTGACGCCTCTGGCGCACTCTGGGACTTTGGTACAGCTTTCGGCCTCTTTCTTTCTCATGTTTCCTCTGGACCTCTTTTCAGAAAGCATTGATCCATCCACTGGTCTCCTTTCGTATGCCCGAATTCCTCTGAACTCGACTGCTCGTCGTTCCTCTTCCAACCTCGTTTTTTTCTTGAATCCCTGCTCCCTACACTCTGTTCGAGATCTTTTTGATCCATCATTCTCTCATAGCTTCGCCTCTCCAGTTTGATCCTTCTCATATGCTTCCTCAATTTCCTCAATTAGACCTTTCACTTCCTCAATTATCTCTCCTTCCACTTCTAATATTAGCTTTGCTTCAAATCTTCCTTCACACTTCGGTTTCAATATCCAGCTAGTTCTTCTTTCTTCTCTATTTCTGAATCTGGATAATCCATAGACCTGATAATCTAACCTTTTGAAGCTGGATCTTCTAAGACCTCCTTTCTCTCCATTCTCTCCTTCATACCTCTACATCTAACTCTGCTAACCCTTTCTTTCGAACCTGCAGCCACCTGTCTCTCTAAATTTCCCCTAATGTCCTCCTAATTCTGGTTTTTGAAAAGGAGTTTTTCTTCTCAGACCTCCTATTTAGAATCCCTTCTTGTCATCCTCCTTTTGTTTGTTCTTGCTTCTGTGTGTCTCTTTCAAACTTGTCCTTTCTGCCTTCTTTATCTCTTGGCCTCAAATCTAAAACTTTTTTCTGGTCCTTCCTACATCAATCCAGAGCCTTTTTTAGGTCCTTACTCAGTCGTAGGACAGAGTGGATGTTGCCTAAGGACAAATCAACATTGGAACTAACTTCATATCCAAAAAATCTGATCAGAAATAAAGCTCCTACTAACAGTTCTGTTTTCTCAGAAGTTTCACTCCTATTTCTTAAGTCTGATGTATTTGGCCTTTCCTGAATAAATATTTGATTAGATGGCAAAATTTGATTCAACAATAAAAAAAATTTATCCCAGAAAACTGTTCTAATCTTATCTTGAACCAGACTGCCTATATTGGAAATTTCTTGCAGCATTCAGTGCTGCTACTCTTGATTTTCCTTTTTATTCATTTACTTGCAGCAAAAGCTTCTGGGCACTATTAATTTTCCATCACAGACTGTTCTTCTACACCATTTAGCCTTCACCACCAGCGCTAGGTGCTGCAGCCTTGTTCCATTCTACTTTTGGGAAGGTCACACTTTTATTTCTCTATAGAAGTTGTTCTTACCATAACGTTCCAGAGCTAATTCTTCTTCTAGATTCTTCACATTCCCACCCCCTTTCCTTACCGGGATAAGGGTAGATTGTCTTCTATCATCCTTCAAGAATACCTGTTTCTTACAAGCCTCATATGTTGCATATTTCTTGGATCAGGTCCCATCTTTCTTGGTTTCTTCCTTCCTTCTTCTTCTAGGCGTGATAACTTCCTTATTCTCTTACTATTATCCCTTGGTTAGGGCTTTTGACTTCTCTCTCTTTCTGTTCTCGCCTAGCAGATTGCTTGTGTATTCCCTTCTGGATAGGGATATAGGTCACCTGAGTTTTCCCTGTTGTTTCTGTGGACTCTGCTCTTTTCCGTTATTCTATTTACTATCTGCGCGAGAAGATTCTTTCGGGAGCGAAGCTGAGGTAAACTCTGTAAAGATTATATCTTCAATGCCTTTCAAAACATCATTAGTTGAGTACCCACGTTCTATTAACCTATCATTCAGGTCATGAATCTCTTGATAGAAACCCATATCACTAGGATTATACCTAGAGATACGGATAGCTTGTCCTTTAACTATATTATTGTATACATAACCAGGATGCATACTTAATCTGTGTAAAAGGACATTTTTGTGGCAAGGTTTCCTAAATACTCCCGTGTTTACTAACCCATTTGGTAGCTTCTCAACAAAAATATCAAGAAAGGGAAGTTTCAGTGAGGAAAATTCATATGTAAACTTAGGATAGCTGGTATGTGAATTAAGCTCAGAGATAAAAATCTCTAAGTCCCTTGATGTACCTGTCCATAAAAGGAACAGGTCATCCACAAATCTCTTATAAAAAGGGACAAATTTCTTAAAAAGTTCCATTTCAAACCAGAAACTCCGTTCCCATTCAGCCATAAAGAGTTTAGAGTAAATGGCACTTGTGAAACCAGAAATATTGTTTATTTGGCCACCTGTGAGGGATGCCAGGCCTATTATATAGGGAAAACCAACAGGATGTTGAAAGAGCGGATACGTGAACACTTGTATAATATAAGAACTGGTACAACTACCAATGCATTAGCAAAGCATGTCATGACAGGAGGTGATACACATTCTTTTGAATTTTGTATAATAGAACAAATAAAGGTAGGACCTAGAGGAGGTAATATTAGGACATTCACTGAGACCAGGGAAGCCACATGGATCATGAGGCTTAGATCTGATATTATCCCAGGCCTGAACTCCTCTGTTCCCATTAAACCATTCTTAAGAACACGAAGACTACGTAAATGACATACTATATATTTATTACATCTAAGGTTGTTTAATATGTATACATTTACTTGTATTAATTTATTATGTACATGCACTATTTATTATTTATATTATCATTAATAATCCTATTTATTTATTTATATAAATTGCTTTATTAACCTTAGTATATATATAATAAATGATGAATTTTAACTATGCCAACCTGTATAAATCTGCCAAGTCCCTAATATTTATTTTGAGACACTAATATTGATGGAGAGGGCATTGATAATAGGATAAGCATTTTTATCTAATAATTTTAAAAATTTATGTATATGTATATTTATTGAGAGATGAATCTATATGTATGTTGTTTAAAAATATTTCTTCTTTAACTTTACAATTGTTATAAGATAAAACTGTTGAGGAAATGACACGTAGCACTTTAAGATTTAATATATTATTATAAAGTTCCCGCCTAAACTGCTATTTAAATAGAGATACTGTTATACTATTCATTAGGTCTGACGAAGCCCACAGGTGAAAGCGCTTACCTACCTTTCATTTGGATTTTATCTACGTTTTTACAATAAAGAATTTTGAGCATTTGACTATCTGCTTGGATATATGTTTAAAAGACTGCTTCTGTGAACTGAGATATATGGTATCGTGGTATATTTTCCTCCATGGTTGGCTTCCTTCGTGTTTGATTCTTATTGATTTTATTATTGGCTTTATCGAAGGAGCATTTGCCTCACTACAGCACTTATTGGACTTTATTTGTGCTTATTTTGCTTACCTGTGCATTAGTGGGGACATGGCTGATGTGAACGCTGAAACGATAGAACTTCCGTACACCATACGCAACAAGGAAGCGACGAAAAATAATGAATGCTTGAATTTTGAGCGCCCAGCCTTGGAAAGGTTCACGCATTTAATACAAACTGACTACAACCCTTTAACGCTATACGAAGTGGATTCTGAAGCAGCGGCTGTAAATGGACATCTAAATGAAGAAGTTGATCGTGAAGGGATACGTTTAGCCCTGGAACATATGGAAACCGACTTATACAAGCTAAAACGCTTACAAACTCAGAGGCAGCACTTTGATGTCTGCCTACAGCGAGGAATTATTCCGAGGGGTCTAAGAGTGTTGAAAATGCCTACCACCGGCACACAATACCCCGAACTGCTCTTCAAGTGGCAAAAAATCAACATCGAGGTAAGCCTCAGTTACATGAGGTTACTCAATGACTTTTTTCTCCCTGTAGAAGAGGCGTTGAGAGACAGTATTGTTAAACAGCAAAATGAATTGTATGAGCGCCATTTAGCACAACATTTAGATGAACATTTTTGTAACCTTATGGATAGCGTCTCTCATTATGAGAGGCGCTTATTGGATCAGAAAAGATCCAAACTACAGAGAGACATATTGGATTTCCGAAGAGGAGACATTTTCACTTGGCCTAGAAACACCATTAATACTAACTTTAATCATGGTGTAGAATATAGACAGCCGATACAGGGGAATGTAACTGTTTCTCAAGTTGCTACTACTAATGTAGATGTCAACAGTACTAATGGTACAGCTTGTAACAAATCATCCATGCAGAATGTTGTGAACAATAATGCTATGACTAGTGATGAAGTGCAGATTGTACATGACTCAGATACCCATGGGTTGACACCATTAGTTGTAGACAGAGTGTTGAATCAATCTGAAACACTAGATTCTAGCTCCATCAATACTGCTACCGTCAATACAGCAACTAATATAGTTAATGTTGATACAGCAATCACCGATATGGTAGTTAGGAAGAAAACCACTAACATATACCCTAATAATAGTAACTTTTTATCAGATCAGAGAGGAAATAGGGAATCAGATAGTGGATTGAATTTCAGTGCCACACACCCTTTCCCCATCAGATTAGAGAGGAGAGAAGGAAGAATGCGTTCTTCCAGCAGGGGCAGACAGAAGAGGAAACTCTCGCCGCAGCGGCCTATGGGTCGGAATATCAAGAAGATGTGGGAAGGGAAGATAAACAATTAGTAATTAATATATCTTCATACCCCATTACCATCTATGAGGAAGAACTGCTTACCAGGGGTTTATCCTTTATTCCTACATACTACAGCCAATATGAAGAAACACTCAGGGATTTTAAGTTATTCCTAAGGAATATCTCATTAAAAATGTTCTTTAAAGATAGTGACGTTCCAGGTATCACATCTGATAGGAATTTTAGGAAACCCAGTACCTTCACCCCCCCTCTTCATCCTTTATTAACTGCTTTTAGCAAATTAGTAGAAGATGACTTGTTCAATTACAATAATGGGAGGAAGATGAGAAGGAATAAGTCGAATTTAACGTTACAACGACAAGCATTGAACACTTTAATGAATGATACTAATAGAGCCATAAGACCAGCTGATAAGGGAGGGGGTGTAGTGATTATGGATAGGACTCACTATGTCACAAAGATGGATGATATGTTATCTGACAATAATTTTTATAGACAGATAAGCAAAGATGAGATAGATTCAATTATAATGAATATTAAAGATACCATAGAGGACTTGCATATGTGTAACAGAATAAATTCAGAGTTATATCAATATTTCATTGTAGAACATCCACTAATTCCGATCATACATGGGCTCCCAAAAGTCCATAAAGATAAAATGAATCCTCCGTTAAGACCCATTGTAGCTGGCAGTGAGTGGGTTACAGAGCCTCTATCTATATATATATAGAGAATGAACTAAGGCCTGTAGTAGATTCTAATACAGTAATTTTACGTGATACTAAGAACTTCTTGTTAGATCTTAATGATTTTTATAGAACTAATTCCTTGTTAAATGAGTACTATTTTGTCACATTAGATATTAAGTCACTATTTACAGTTATTCCCAATAATGAAGGGATAAGAATGGTCAAGAATTACATAACAAGAGAAACACAAATGCCATGTAACAAGGTAGAACTTCTTATGTTATTTATGAGAATGGTATTGGAATCAAATATATTTTATTTTAATGGGAATTTTCATTTACAGAGGGATGGCGTAGCTATGGGCACATCCTGTGCCAATAGCTACGCCAACCTCTTTATGGCTGAATGGGAACGGAGTTTCTTGTTTGAAATGGAACTTTTTAAGAAATTTGTCCTTTTTTATAAGAGGTTTGTGGATGACCTGTTCCTTTTATGGACAGGTACATCAAGGGACTTAGAGATTTTTATCTCTGAGCTTAATTCACGTACTAGCTATCTTAAGTTTACATATGAATTTTCCTCACTGAAACTTCCCTTTCTTGATATTTTTGTTGAGAAGCTACCAAATGGGTTAGTAAACACGGGAGTATTTAGGAAACCTTGCCACAAAAATGTCCTTTTACACAGATTAAGTATGCATCCTGGTTATGTATACAATAATATAGTTAAAGGACAAGCTATCCATATCTCTAGGAATAATCCTAGTGATATGGGTTTCTATCAAGAGATTCATGACCTGAATGATAGGTTAATAGAACGTGGGTACTCAACTAATGATGTTTTGAAAGGCATTGAAGATATAACTAGCCTTAGGAAGGATCGTGCTGCACCATATTTTAATAGTACAATTGAGAATGCTGAGAGTAATATAAATGATAGATCTAACAATATTACCTTAGCTAATGGGGACAGAGGCATGGTATATCCTATATTTTATACCTCTGATGTAGGTGTAATTAAAGATATCATTAGAAATCATTGCCGTGTCTTAACTGTAGACCATATTATAAAAGGAATAGTTGGAGAGAATCCTAGATTTGTATATAAAAATAAAAAGAATCTGAAGAGATTATTGTGCTATCCGAAAGAACATATAACTCCACCCCTTAGTTTTGCAACTCAAAGATGTAACAAGTGCAATTATTGCAAGTATATTAATCGACAAAATATTTTTGTTCATCCAGTGAATAATAAGGTATATGAGTTTAGAGTAAATGGCACTTGTGAGACCAGAAATATTGTTTATTTGGCCACCTGTGAGGGATGCCAGGCCTATTATATAGGGAAAACCAACAGGATGTTGAAAGAGCGGATACGTGAACACTTGTATAATATAAGAACTGGCACAACTACCAATGCATTAGCAAAGCATGTCATGACAGGAGGTGATACACATTCTTTTGAATTTTGTATAATAGAACAAATAGAGGTAGGACCTAGAGGAGGTAATATTAGGACATTCACTGAGACCAGGGAAGCCACATGGATCATGAGGCTTAGATCTGATATTATCCCAGGCCTGAACTCCTCTGTTCCCATTAAACCATTCTTAAGAACACGAAGACTACGTAAATGACATACTATATATTTATTACATCTAAGGTTGTTTAATATGTATACATTTACTTGTATTAATTTATTATGTACATGCACTATTTATTATTTATATTATCATTAATAATCCTATTTATTTATTTATATAAATTGCTTTATTAACCTTAGTATATATATAATAAATGATGAATTTTAACTATGCCAACCTGTATAAATCTGCCAAGTCCCTAATATTTATTTTGAGACACTAATATTGATGGAGAGGGCATTGATAATAGGATAAGCATTTTTATCTAATAATTTTAAAAATTTATGTATATGTATATTTATTGAGAGATGAATCTATATGTATGTTGTTTAATAATATTTCTTCTTTGACTTTACAATTGTTATAAGATAAAACTGTTGAGGAAATGACACGTAGCACTTTAAGATTTAATATATTATTATAAAGTTCCCGCCTAAACTGCTATTTAAATAGAGATACTGTTATACTATTCATTAGGTCTGACGAAGCCCACAGGTGAAAGCGCTTACCTACCTTTCATTTGGATTTTATCTACGTTTTTACAATAAAGAATTTTGAGCATTTGACTATCTGCTTGGATATATGTTTAAAAGACTGCTTCTGTGAACTGAGATATATGGTATCGTGGTATATTTTCCTCCATGGTTGGCTTCCTTCGTGTTTGATTCTTATTGATTTTATTATTGGCTTTATCGAATGAGCATTTGCCTCACTACAGCATGTATTGGACTTTATTTATTTATATTTGTATAGTTAGTATAATGTGGTTCCAGTCCAGTAACAACAGTCCCTGTCTACCTGGGTTTAATGTTTGCCATTCATTTAGATCCTCCTCTGATGGTAACTATGCTACTAGTGTTATCTATCCATAGCTATTTGCAATCCCATCCCCCTCAGGAATAATTAAACAAGATAATGACATTTAACTCCTGCATCATATTTTATCTACAGGTAGGTCCACCTGTCACATCATTTCCAGATACAGAATGATCCCCGCAGCCCATCTCAGCTGTCATTGCAAACTGTAGTTGCTAAATATTAAATCTAGCACAGTCATCATGGATGATTTCAAACCACCATCACCTAAGAAATTAAGCTTGGCACTCTGTTATGCTTAACGAGAAGGATAGACCTCCTCATTTCAGATAATTTAGTTATGTGCTTATCACAGTGTTAGCTTTGGATGCATACATCCATCCTCATAAATATACCAAGCTTCCATAATCATGCCTCATTCAAAAAGTGAAAAGGGTACACAGACAAACCAATTAGTGAAAACTACAAGAAAAAATTAGCCGAGCTAGAGTTTTCAATGTATGATACCATAAACCTCCTGTAATAGAAGCCCATGAGATATATGCAGATGACCCTTTAAGGACATCATGTTTCAGCTAAATGGCTTCTCAATGTCCATGACTTTTTCCTTTTTAAGCCTTTATGGACAGGTTTGCCATTTGGCTTTGTTGGCCTGAATCTATCTATAAAGGCTTAAAAAGGAAAAAGGAAAAAGTTGTGGACATTCAAAAGCCATTTAGCTGAAACACTTGATGTCCTTAATGGGTCATTTGCATGTATCCTATGGGCATCTTTACAGGAGGTTTATGGTATAATCATGTCTCAGTGCATGCATAGTGTAGACTGATTTGTTGTGTTTTTTTTTTTTTTTTTTTGATCTGCGTTGAGTGGGCTAACACAGAGCTAAAGAGGACAGCATTATGGGTAAGGAATAGGACCAGTAGCCTCAGGAAATGTTATATGCTTAACAGACTAAAGACCAGCGGTTTTAGTCATGATAATTGATGAAGATAGACATCATCTTCTAGATCTAAAGCTGTGGTGTAGTACAACTTTAATTTGTCTAATGTTTGCATCCATAGAATGCTACTGGAAGCCTTTTTTAATCTCATAAACAATCTTGGGACATTGAATGAGTTTACATATATGTTTGTTAGTGGGGAGAGAATTAAGCATTGTGGCCTTAAAAAGTGCATGCATTGTTTTAGAATATTTACACATAATTTTCTTTTGTTGATTATTAATTTATCATTGCTGTTTTGCAGTGCTCCATTTTATAAGATTATTGTGCCAACAGTGGATACAGTACGTTACAACTTTCTGATGGGTTCACTGGTGGCCAGTCAGTTTCCAGTGCTGCTCGTGGGTTCAGTTGGGACAGGAAAAACTTCAGTTGCTCAGAGTGTGTTACAAGCACTTGACACCAGCAAGATGTCAGTTTTGACAATCAACATGTCTGCTCAGGTAGGGGCTTGTGATCACTGTTAAACATTAACTGTTGTATAGCATACAAAACAAACATTTGTAACTTTACATATTGATTTACACTGGTGATGGACTACAAGGTGAATTTCTTCATAAATACTTGATTTTAAATGCAGGTACTTCCCTCAGTGAAAGACTGATTAGTTTAAAATCATCTGCTGTATGACTTCTTTTTGCAGTATCAGTGCTGTGTTTCATTTTAAGATGTTCCTTGGAACCTGAAGATCATTTTGTGTTGAAGTATTTTTTTATTTATTATTTAACCAAGACAACAAACTAACAACAACAAAAATGGTCTGTGTCAAAGGTAGGTATACACAAAGTTCAAAAAACAACAAAACAAAAAGGCGTACTAAAACAATTGCGTGGATAAAAGCAGTTACCCAAAATCCTCTAGAACTAAAACTACTGCAACAGTATTTAGTACTTTCATTCCTGTTTTATTTGAAATGGAACTTCATCAGAAAAAAGCCAGTTCTTTACAAACACATTTAAATAGCTAGGATCATTTATACTTAAATTAGAAAATATTGCTAACAATTCCTACAGTTTAGCAGAGCACAGTTTTAGCACACTGAAATGTGGTTATTCAGTCCCAGACAAACTGTGGTATTTAATGTCACTTGCGTGACACTTTCTTTTAGTACCTGGTATAAATACTCCCTTTATCTGATGTGATTTTATTATCTTTTTAGTTCTATTGGCTATTTTCTTCTGATTTCCTGGATTTATTCAATACAGTTTTCCCATACACCACCCCTAGGATCCTTGATCGCTTTCCCAAGTACAGAAAACTTAAAATTTGCTTTCTTCCTTCATTATAGTGTATGCTTGTATAGTGCATTTTTGGCAATATCTTTCACCATATCATATAAATGCTCATAAACCGTTTTGCAGAGTGATCCCTCAGTCTTACCCACATAATAGATATGGCATTCCTGACAAACTACAGTGTAGACCACTCCATAAGAGTCACAGCTAGCTATAGTCCTTATTTTAAGGGGGCACTCACATTGAAAGTGTACCAGCTTCAAATATATATCGACACTGATTACACATTCCTCACCTCTGCGTGCCAAACTTCCTTGAAGGCCCATTAACATTCCTATTGTTATTTTCTATTTGTAAACAAAAGTTGGGTTCTTCTCCACACATTCTATTATATCCAGGTCATCACAGTCTAATACATCAAGGTCATTTTTTTTAAATGACCAATTTCTATTATAAAATATTTTTAATCAAAGTTGAAGTTTTACAATACTGAAGCACCATCAACCTTTCAAAAAATGTTTTTCTGCCCACTTGTAGTGGCTCAGTAGAATTGTTTTTAGAATTATTAAGATCTACATCTAATAATGGTTTGAATTTATCCAACCTTTCTTTTTGTACTTCTTCACTTAATTTAGCCAAGAAACTGTGTGGATAACCCATTATATAAAGTTATCACACAACATCCTTTGTTTTTCTAACAATTCATCACTGGATATTGTCCCAGATAACTTAACTAGCTGCCCCTTGATTAAATAATTTTTCTGTCTGATCAAATGACAGCTCTTGTAATGCAAATAAGAGTTCCAAAAGGTGGGTTTCCTATAAATTCTGGAGGAGAAAAAAACTCTGTAGCCTTTAAACAGGATAATATCTAAAAACGACCTCATCCTTAGTATGTAAATGTGTGAACTTCAAAAGTCAGAAGTGCTACTAAAATAACACATAAATTCACTAACCCTTGCTTCAGTATCATTCCATATAATTATATATATTATCAAGGTATCTAAAGTACCCTTTCCAACATGACAGGAAATCAGAACTAAATACATTCTCATTTCAACATAACAGTGTTGGCAAACATTGGTGCCCAGGCAGCACCTGTTTTACCGCTTTGTTAAAAAAAAAATCACCTTCAAAAAAATAAAAAAAAAAATATTTTTCATATCTAATTCCATCAAGTCCACTCTCAAATTAAGTCTAACTGACTCAAGGAAATCAAAGGAAACCAGGGCCTCTCTAAACATACACAACCCTTTTTCTTGCGGTATACTAGAAAATAAGTCTACCGCATCAAGAATAAAAATATATATAGATTTGGTTCCCATAAATTCATAGTGATATTCATAAAAAATCCAGTAATCTTTCAAAATATATGGACATAAATTCCAAAAAGGTTTCAGCAGATCAGTTTATTTCTGATATGAAACCCAATATGGGAGGTGGGACTGTGGTTAGTAACAGTGTTATCTATTCTGGTAAGATGTTAATGTTATTGAAAGATGAAAATGAATATACTCAAGTGTCTAACAGCAAAATTAACATTGTATACAAAAGGCTAGATATTTTTTGTGTGATAGTCTAATGCAAGAAATGATAACTATAGATGAAATGATAACTATAGATGAATGCCATTTTTGACAGTAAAAAATGCAAGAATACTTTCTATTTTTGGAACCCCTAAGGTTCATAAAAATGTTTTGGATCTTCCCCTTAGGTCCATAGTAGGTGCACAGGGGTAGATGCCTATATATTTTAAAAGATTCTGGAATTTTTAATGAATATTATTATGGATTTATGGGAACCAAATCTATCTTTTTTTCATTTTTGATGTGGTGGACTTATTTTCTACTATCTCACACAAAGAAGGGTTGTGTATGCTCAGAGAGGCCCTTTGATAGTGGACATGATGGAATTAGTTTTGAGAAATATATATGTATATTTTTTTATGGTGAATTTTTATAAACAAACACAAGGGATAGTGAAGGGGGCTGCCTGTGCACCACTGTTCCCCAACATTGTTATGTGGAAATGAGAATGTATTTAGTTCTGAATTTCTGTCATGTTGGAAAGGGTAATTTAGATACCTTGATGTCATATGTATTATACTGAATGATAGTGAAGCAAGGGTTAATGAATTTATGTGCTATTTTAATAGCGCTTTTGACTTTTTGAAGTTTACACATTTACATACTAAGGATGAGGTCAGTTTTATAGATATTACCGTTTCAAGACAACATAGGGGGTTTTCCTCTAATATTTATAAGAAAGCCCATCTTTTCAAACTCTTATTTGCATTACAAAAGCTGTCATCCAATGAGGCAGAAAAACAATTTAGTGAAGGGGCAGCTAGTTAGGTTATCTAGGATGACATCCAATGATGAATTATTCAAAAACGAAAGAAGAATGTTGCATGATATGCTTTTACAACTGGGTTATCCAAACAGTTTGCTGACTAAATTAAATGAAAAAGTACAAGGAAGGTCAGGTAGATTCAAACCATTGTTAGATGTAGGTCTTAATAATGCTATGAACAATTCTATTGAGTCCACTACTAACTGGTAAAAACAAATTTTGAAAGGGCAATGGTGCTTCAGTATTGCAATACTTCAACTTTGATTAAGGATGTTTTATTAAAGAACTGGGTCATTTTTAAAACTGACCTGGATATATTAGACTATGTGAGGAAAAACCCAACTTTTGTTAAAACAAACATGAAAATAACAATAAGAATATTAATGCTTCTTCAAGGCAGTTTGGCACTAGGGAGCGTGGAATATGTAATCAGTATCAAGATATATTTGAAGATGATACTCTTCCCAGTGATGAGTGTCCTCTTAAAATAAGGACCACAGCCAGCTGTGACTCTTATGAAGTAGACTATATTGAAGTTTGGCAGGAATGCCACAGCTGTTATATGGAAGACCAAGTGAACCACTCTGCGAAATAGAGATGATGGACATTTATCTAATGCAGTGAAAGCCATCTCCAACAATGCACTATACAACATACACTGGTGTGGGAAGAAAGCTAATTTTAAGTTTCATGTGATTGAAAAAGTGATCAAGATTCTTAGGGGTGGTGCATGGGAAAACTGTATTGAACTTAAAAGAAGTATTATGGCAATTGAGATTAACCAATACAGTTCACCCGAGACTAAATGAGCATATTTCAATTCAGAGTATGTTAAAACTGCATTCTGCTAAATTGTAGGAATTGTTAGCAATATTTTCTAATTTAAATATAGACCTTCCTAGATTTAAACTATGGTCTTTTCCATTACTTCATTGATTCATTATTTATTATTTTTATTTTGACCATATATACTTTTTGGCTGGAATAAATTACCACTAGACATCCAAATCCCTATTCAGAAAAGCAGTAAAAAAAAAAATCACTTAAGCAAAACTAAACTATGTCAGTGCTATCTCCCACCTGATTGACTCACCTCTTTTGGCTATTCTGTCTTTATTTTTTTGTTTTATTCTGTTTGCCTCTATACTCTTTTTAAAATTATTTTCACTACTTTTGCCTTTTATCTTTATATGCTATGCCAGTCTTTGTTGTTTGTTGACTTTGTTGATTTGTTATCAGTTAAATAGTAAGCTTAGAAAGTCTTACTTATTTATAACTACACTCTTAACAATTTTGTATTTCTTACAATTATAACCATTTGTATTTCTGAACTCTGCATTGTACCTATATGTGCTATAATGCTGATTCTAATTGCCATGCATGCTTAATCTGCTTTACTTATTCTATGTACTTTTTTCTTTACTTTTTCAACATATGGTATCTAATTACTGTGGATCTTTTCTCCCCGGGTCTCCACTGAAAAAGGGTTCTGTCCCAGCTGGACTAACCTGGTCATCAAATGTCAAATAAATAAATTTATTAACTAATAATTATTATCAAATTATTAATCAATTTCTAACAATTTTAACACAGTTTGCATATTTATTCCATGAACTTTGAATAATACTTAACTTTACTACACATTTGTTATACTTTTATAAACAGCAATGCATATTAACATTCAAGTGTTAGTATTTAAACTAAATGCACAGGCAGCAAGACCCTAAGATGTTTACACTGTTCTTCATAACTTATAATCCTTTATTGCCCTTGCTAGTTGCTTGTTTCATAAGGGTGATGAATTATATATTATTTACTATTTTTCAGCAAAACGTACACATGCAAAAATACATCTGTTAAAAATGTTTACTTCCTTGTGAATAGGCTTACTTTAACGTGGTAGTATGTAATAGTGACTGGTATTCTGAATTGTGTACAATATTTGAATTTCTTTGTTGATGCATGATTGGTTAATGCATTTTGGTTAAGTACTCCTTTTAGTTTTGCATTGTCCTATGACTTTTTCTGCAAAGCATAAATGGTAATTATTAAGCACACTTCTGCAGTTAACATACAGTTCAACATTTGAAGCACCTAAAAGACTGCATTCCAAGCATTGTACTGGTATCACTGACTGGCACTCTGGCGTTATTTGATGGTGCCAGCATAGGTCTTGTTGACAGTGTTACTAAGGGAAAAGCAGGATAGTAATACTCTTACTGAGTAGTAATGAAATGAGTACCAAGTCACTGTAGAATGCAGCCCATGTGAGAAGCCTGTAGGTTATCAGGGTGAGTGATGTCAGATAATATACAATGGATAGCTATGTGACTTGTCTTTAAGAAAAGGGAAGAGTTTCATCTTTAACTCCTTATGCTCTTACATCCCTAATGTATATAAAGAGATGTTCTCATTTAATCCACTGAGAAGTCCTCAGTACTTCCTCATATTTGTAAGGTTATAGGAGTATCATCTCATAGAAGCTCTTTGGATCTGAATTCAGAAAAGAGTGGATAACTCTTGGGATTTACACTTCTGCAGCTTGACACATTTCTGGATTTTTCTGTCAATCCCACACACTGAGGCAGGGGTAGAATTTGTACAGGCATGCCCGTGTTGTTGGATAACACACCCAGACCCTGTACCAGTCATTTATTTTCTATCATTTACACCATTCTGATCTTGATTGTAATGTATGCCATGGAAAAGTTTGTATTTTTGATGTCTAAAAGATGAAGTCATCATTAGTCGTCTCACAGCAAGAGGTTCTCTGGTTCGATTCTCGGATGGAGTGCCTTCTGTGTGGAGTCTGCATGTCTTCCCTGCATTTGTATGGGTTTCCTCTGGGTGCTCCGGTTTCCTCCCATGTTTTAAAGTCATGCATCTGGAGCATTTCACCCCGGCCCTCCACTGAAAATTGGCTATGTTCCAAGTCGGACTGTCCTGGTTAACAAATGTTAAATGCATAAATAAGTAAATTCATTGCCACTCTGCTACCTTGTTTGACAGTCATGCCTGACTTTCATAGGCCTTCTCTCACACAGTCTATTTCTTTTCTGGATACCGTACTTTCCTATTGCCTTTGTCTTGTTTGCCCCAAATCTTCTTCACCAGATTATTTTCTTCTTTCTTATACATGTAACCAAACCACTATAATCTGTTCTGCTTAACTTTCTTCAGTTGGAGTGACTTGGGGGTTCTGTTTTGTTGTCCTTATTTTTTCATCTGTCCCATACATATTTCTCAATTATCCAGATTTTTGCAGAATGTCCAGATTTTTCCCCTATATTTTTGATCTGCTCCTTGTATCTGTGATTTTCTGGCAAATCACTGAGGATTAAAGTCGATAATTAATGACATATGTTTGAGTTTCAGACTTCATTCAGAAAAATACATGATAACACAAATCCTGTTATTTTGGTATCTTTTTTAAGTTTATAAGAGCAATATTTAAAATCTGACCCTATTTTTGGGCCTTTGTCACCCCATTATCTTAGGTGTTGTCCAGCTTTCTTGTGCTATGAAATTGAGAGCTATGGTCCCATAGTTTGCCATCTAACAACCCATCTCATGGCTCTTCATTTCCATCACTTCTACCTTCCTCAACTGCTCTGCCTTCATTGCCCAGGTTTCTGTACTGTACAGTAGTATTGGTCGCATCCCTGCTTTATACTCCTTACTTTTCTGCTTCTTTCACATTCTTTTGTTACACATTACCTCTGGTACTCTGTGCCAGTTGACTGCAGCCCCCTCTGATTCTAGCTTTACCCTCCTCATTCATACTTCCCTTCTCCCAAACCTACCCTTCCAAGTACTTGAAGCTGTTAACCTCTTCCACTATATTCCCTTCTTTCTAAATTTTCAGCTACTTGTGGTTTCCTCCATTTAGTGCTATTACAACTCTCTTATCTGTACTCAGTTGTTTTGCATTCCCTTCCTCTATCATTTGCTGAATGCCACATTATCTGCATACAGCAACTTTGTTGGTCATTCTCCTCTGACCTTTTTGGTAATGTAGTCCATCACCAGTATGAACAGCAAAAGTCTCAGAGCTGAACCCTGATGATGCACAACCACTCTAACTGGGAACACCTGTCTGAGTCTGAACACTGTTCATACTTGTGGCTTTTGATCTTTGTATATAGGCTACTGCAACTCTACCAGTGTTGCTGAGGCTTTGAACCATTGAAGGACTGCACAAATTGGCTTTCATGGGACCCTGTCCTATACTTCATCTTGGAATACCCATTTGGATTGTTTACTCATCTCTAGGTTTTTCTCATCTATGTATTTCACTGCAAACATTGGGTCATTTGAGCTGCATCCTAATCTGAATCCAAACTGCTCATCACCCATCTTACTTTGTATTACTCTGCATATTAATTTATCAGGCACCCTCTCTAAAACTTTCATGCATTGTGACACGGGTTTTGTACCACTATACTACCCACAGTTGTGAACATCCCCTTTGTTCCTGTACACTGGCACTAGAATATAACTTTCTCTTCATACCACTACGAGGATCCCATGGAGCCATTTCTCTCCTAACTCACCTAACATCTTGATCATATCTGCAGTGACCTCAACAGAGCCTGCTGCTTTCCCTGATTTCATTTTTCTTAGTGATGTTATTACTTATTCTGCAGTGGGCTCCTCCTCCTCCTCTTTAATTGTAGGCTGTGTCTGGGACAGTTTAGCTTCTGAGGGGGTTTATTCATTCAGAAGCTGCTGGAAGTACTCCTTTCATCCACCTTTGATCTCCTGTATAAGGATGATCAGATTAAAGCTGTTATCCCTTATGAAGGATGTCTGATGACTATCTTCTTTATCTTGCTGTATTTGCCTTGCATTCTGATAGAGTTTCTTTGTTCTACCTGCTAAGTTACTCTTCGCTCTGATGCCTTGTTCTTTGCTGTTTCAACTGCGCTCTCAGCTGAAATGGTGACACTTTTAAAGTATTCCTGCAGTCATCTGATCATAAGGTAGGGCCTGTACTAGCACTTTCTCTTCTAGTTTGACAAGGCGCGCAACATAGAGCAATGACATAAATGTCAACATTTCAAAGTACCTTTCTACTGGAAGAAGGGAAAAAGTTTGAGGCTTACCTCAGCTCCATCAGCATGGTGGCTGTGGGAGGTGCTCAGTGTAAGGACTGGCAGAAGGATGTTTGTGCCAGAGCAGCATGAAAAGGTAAGGGAGATGGAGGTCAGACATGAATCAGGTCATCCTACTGACACATCTGGCTATGGGGTGGTATCATGCTTCTCTGAAGTCACAGATTCCCCCTCCCCTGGAATAATGAGGGTGAAGCTCAGATCTGTCACTGATCATAGGAGGAGTATGAGAGGTGCTTGTCACCAACCCCCATGGGCAATACATCTGTGGATGTCTACACTACTTTGTGAACTGCATCCGTGGATGTCTGCACTTCTTCATGAAATGCATCCATGGGTGTCTACATTACTACATGAAATGCATTCATGGTTGCCTACACTACATGAAATGCATCTGTGGGTGTCTACACTACTGCATCCATGTTAGCCTATCTGAAGTATAAACATGGTCTCCAAAGTGAAGTAAGAAACAGTCAAAGTCTGCAAGCCTTTAAAACTTCTAAGCTAGGAACAGTCATTGAATTCCCAAATTACTTAGCCATCCTGCAGGAAGGTTTGTCTCAAATATATAACTGGTGCCAAAATCATGGACTAATACTAAATACCAAAAAATGTATTATTGTATCCTTTGGGAAGTCATCTACCCCAGGGAACAACCACATTGACAATACATCCCCTAAGAGTTTACCCAGTTATTTGGGAAGTTATGTGGACAGTGACATAATGTTTAACCAACTTGTGTATATTGTTGTAAGAAAGTCCTTCTACATTGCATAGCTTATAAACAAAGTGCATCGGTCCAGACACATGCAACAACAGGAACACCCACAGAGATACCTTACTAAAAGGATATAAGGCCTTAAACAACATGTCCTATATGGACTGACTCAAAGCCCCTGTCACTATAGTCGGTTATCTGCTGACTGCTAAGAGGTAATCTGTGTCTGGCATACAAAGCATTCTCCGACCCATTACTGATAGATTTACTGCTCATCAGCAAGTCAAATGACATTAGAAATACACAATCTAGGGACATAGCTCTCAATTGACTGGATTTTTGCACACTGTCAAGATTTTTGCTTCATATTTTTGATCTATTCCTCATAAAATTTGCAGTTTCTGGCAAATTATTGAGGAGTGAAGTGTCCAAATAATAGTAAATAATGACATACATTTGGGTTTCAGATTTCATATTCTTCAGAAAATTCATAATAATACAAAACCTGTTATTCTAGCAACTTTCTATGTTTATAGTTGCAATATTTAAAATATTTTCTTGTTTTGGGGCCTTTGTCACTCCATTATTTCTGGCTTTGTCCAGATTTTTTGCACTGAGAATTTGATATGTCTAGGGATCTAAACCTGTTCTCCAACATCAACAGAATGGTTTGGAGGGAAAGGTGCATCTCTCAGAGGATACCACTGCTGTAGAACAGACTCCCCGTACACACAAAACAAAGTTCATCCCTGTCCATAGTCAAGCGTAGCTTAGGTCTATGGATGGAAAACAGAAAATGTAACCCAGAACTTCTTCCTATGCTACTAATGGAGAGAGGCAGCTCCTAAATGCTTTATCTCATGCATGGGTCCCCTCAAATTATCCCTGGTATGATCCTAGTTATTCTCATTAGGGGTAATATATAAATGTTAAGTTGTCAATCTCGCCTTCATTCTTGCTGGATGGGTTCAGAGCCGAACCTCGGCTCTGACTCGGCTGAATACTAAAGCTCGAGAGCTACTTTTACCGGCTCGAGGCTATCCTATGACCCATAATGCTAGGCGAAATATACCCAGATCTCATTTGCCGCTTAGCTACGAGGTTGCGTTTTCACCAGCTCCAGGTCGTATATTTTTATTATTAACTTTTGAGGTAGTTTTTAGTCAGTTTTTTATCATTTTTTGTTCATTTAGTATCAGTATAGTTAGCGACTAGTCTCCCCCTTTGTTTGGTAATCTCCTTTTTCTCACCCTTAAGTGGGTGGGCCCTCTGCTTTAGTACAGTTTTCCCCTGGTTGTTCTGTGTGTGTGTGTGGAATTCTGTCCTTCTACTTAGTGGTAGTTCCCTCTTTTATAGTATTTGTTATCATAGTTTAGGGTATTGTGTGTTGTTTTTTGTACAGTATGTCTAAGGATACTAAGATATCGGGTTTCAAGAAATGTGACTCGTGCTGTCAGAAGATGTCTCTGACAGACTGTCACACTTCTTGTGTGTATTGTTTGGGCCCTCTGCACTTGCAGGACTCGTGTTCCATCTGCCATGCTTTTAGTCCTAGAGTCCTGCAGGAGCACAGAAACAAACTTATACTTAGAGGCTTGTTAAAGCCTGAAGATTCCCCGGCTAAGACTATGGCTGGGAAACTTTTAAAGCCCGCCAAATCGTCGGCTCCATGTTTGGAGCCGGCACCGAGCGGTGCTCTTGCTGCCTCGTCGGTTCTGGCCGGAACCGAGGCATCTAGACCTCAGTTGGCTCCGACTTTAGTGTCGGAGCCATCCCCGACCAGAAAGCGCTCTAGATCTCCGTCTCTCGAGTCAGTTAGATCGGCTCCGAAGTTTCCACTCTTGTCGGAGCGGAGCCATAGATCTCATTCCTCTAGGTCTTCCAGGCTTTCGGACCATGACCTCGAGAGGGTAGTCAGCCGGCTTTTAAAGTCACAGGCACTGGCCCAGTTGCTACATAGCCCGTCTCAACAGACAGGGGCTACCCCTACACCCGCTCAAGTTCCTCCTCTGACTACCCTGCTGAGTTTGGAGCCGGAGGTCGTCGAGGTGAGTACTGTGGGGGCGTCTGAACTGATTCCCCTGTTGTTGGTTCCTTCGTCGGCTCCGATCCCGTCCTTGGCTCCATCCTTGGAGGGATCCGGGCGCCGAGACTCCCTCGTCGGCTCCGAGGGGGCGAGTGGCATTGGACCCTTGTCCGACCCCGCTCTCCCTCTCGGAGCTTTGGCACAGGTGAGTTCGGCCCCGACATCGGCCTCGGAGCCGTCCCTCTCAGTGCCGGGGGGAGTTCTCATCTCCTCGGAGTTGGGTCCTTCTTCTCTGCCTGACAGGGGCGCCTTTGAGGTGATGAGGAGCGTGCTGGCTCCTATACCGGCACCATGGTCGGCCTCCTCGGCCCCTCCCTTCACAGTGCCTGCTGCAGCCCCAGCCTACCCTCCTGACCCCATGCGAGGAGAACTGATGCTCCAGGCTGCCCCATTGGGCCTTTCTTCCTCTTCCGAGACCTCCCCTGACCCTGCGGGGGAGCCCCCTTGGAAGAGGACATGTAAGAGGAAACATGTTGACTCTCCTGAGTTAGTGCCATCTGACACCGACCTGGATGATTCGGAAGGGTCCCCAAGGTCCCCCTCTGAGGATGTCTCCTTTTCTGACATCTTAGAGATCCTCAAACAGAGGGGGAACTGGTCTGCCCTTAACCCATCCGAGGATGAGTCGGTGTACCTGGATGCCTTCGGTTCTCACCCTTCCACCTCCTGGGTGTCCCCGCCTTTCGACCCACTTATGGAGGTAGTGGCTCGGAAGGCGTGGACGGCTCCGGATACTATGGAACCAACTCCCCGGAGGCCCACTAAATTTATTACTGCTCCCACAGATAAGCAGTTTCTTTCCAAGGGTGTCCCCGTGGATGCCATGGTGGTGGCGGCAGCCACTAAGAAGGAGTTGGCTTGACCCTTCAGTACCTGTCCATCCTCCTAATAAGGAATCTAGGACGATGGATAGGTACGACAAGCAGATGTTTTCCTCAGCGACCTTTGCTATGCGGTCGCTGAATTACTTATGCCATTTCACCCGACTTCAGAGGGACCTTCTCAAGGAACTGGGTGAAACATTGCAGGACCCAACAGCTGCGGGGTCTCAGGAAAAGATCAACACCCAGCTAGGGACCCTGAACTCTATCGTTAACTCTTCCATGCGGCTCATCTCTTATGCAGCCGATGGAGCGAGTAGAGCCGCAGGTATGGGTGTTGCTCTAAGGAGACACGCCTGGATGCGGCTCTGCAATTTTGCTGACCCCTTCAAGGCGTCATTCACTAACACCCCCTTTGATGGTTCTGCTCTTTTTGGACCTCAAGTGAAGGACACCTTAACCAGGTGCGAACAAGAAGGCAAGACTCTCTCTGCCGTGGGAGTCCATTTTTCCGCCCCTTCTAGACCGTATCCTAAGGGTCAAAAGGGCGGGAAAATGTGGTTCCGCAAACCTCAGGGAGTTCTGCCGGACACACATGGTGAGCTTCCCTCTAGAGGCAGAGGAGGGAACAATAACAGACACCGCCCTAGGGGCAGGGGGGTCCGCAGAATCAGGGTAGCAGAGAATCTTTCTCTGACAAACCCTTTCAGAACCCCTGAGGAGCTGCCCGACTGTCCACCTTCGGAGGCAGTCAGGGGAAGACTTTCGCTGTACCCAGAAGCCTGGTTCTCCCTTACGCAGGACAGATGGGTACGGTCGATCATATCCGAGGGTTACAAAATCCCATTTATCCACACCCCTCATCAACCAAAAGGGCCTCTTCCAGATGTTCCACCCAGTCTGAGAGACCAAGCAGCACTTGAAATTTCAAAGCTGCTTTTAAAAAGAGCCATCCAGCCAGTCCCAGCAGACCAACAAGGATCCGGAATTTACTCCAAATTCTTTTTGGTGCCAAAAAAGACAGGGGACTGGAGACCTATTTTGGATCTCAGCAGACTGAACAAATCGGTTCAAAGAACAAAATTCCGGATGGTCACGCTACAGTCCACTCTTCCCTTTCTGGGTCAGGACAATTGGATGTGCTCTATTGACCTTCAGGATGCGTACTACCATATCAAAATGAACAGGCGCTACAGGAGGTTTCTCCGCTTCCAGCTGGGAGCCAGACACTACCAGTTCAGAGCCCTGCCCTTTGGCCTCACCACAGCCCCCAGGGTGTTTACCAAATGCATGGCAGTGGTTGCGGCTCACTTGAGACGTCGAGGATTCCAGGTGTTTCCATATTTAGACGACTGGCTCCTTACTGCCACCACCAGGCATCAGCTTCTTCAAGCCAGGGATTACGCTGTACAAACCTGCAAAGCGCTAGGCATCTCTATAAATTTCAAAAAATCTGCCTTGTCAGCATATTACCTTCATAGGCACCGTGTTAAACACGGTAGAGTTGTCAGCAAAACTTCCTACGCAAAGAGTATGCGACATTCGCAGTCATGTTCAAGTCCTGCTACAAGAGGACAGGGTCCAAGCCAGGTTTGTACTGAAAACGCTTGGTCTGATGGCTGCAACAATCACCTTGCTCCCCCTAGCTTGTTTTCATATGCGGATACTACAGTGGATGCTTTTTTCCCAATGGTCCTTTCAGCAGCTTCCCATGTCACACAGGATTCTCATCACTCAGTCTTGCAAACGGCACCTATCGTGGTGGATGGACTCACCCCAGGTGCTTCTAGGCAGACCGGTTGTTCTCCCCACTCCGGTTGCCACCGTGACAACGGACGCCTCCCTGATCGGGTGGGGGGGGGGGCATTTTCAGGGCACATGGCAACCCTTCGAGTGCCACTTGCACATCAATGTCCTGATTCAGGCTCTCCAGGACTCTCTTCCCACTGGAACGATTGCAATACAGACAGACAATATGTCTGTAGTATGGTACATCAACAAACAGGGCGGAACCAGGTCCTACCCTCTTTGTCGGGAAGCGCTCAGACTCTGGCAATGGGCGATCTCTTCTCAGCGTTTTCTGTTAGCAAAACACATTCCCGGGAAGTCCAATGTCATAGCAGACAGGCTGAGCAGGGACATTCTCATGCCCTACCAGTGGTCTCTCAACCAACTAGTAGCGGACCAAATCTTCAGAAAGTGGGGGCAGCCTTGCTGCGACCTTTTCGCAACCCCTCAAAACAGCAAGTGTCAAGACTTCTTCACCCTCTTCCCGGCCTCTCTCCCAGAGACGCTCTAGTCCACGATTGGCCTAGGGGTCTCCTTTATGCTTCCCCCCCCCTTTCCCTTAATCACTCTGTTAGTCCAGAAAGCAACTGCCTTGAGATCCAGGATGATCCTCACTGCCCTTTACTGGCCACGACAAGTCTGGTTTCCGTTCCTACAATGTCATCTACTGGAGCAGCCCTGGCATCTGGACCCTATACCAGACCTTCTGACCCATCTATCGGGCAGGCTGCACCAATCCCTGTCATCTCTCAACCTCACAGCCTGGTTGCTCCACTTCCAACCTTAGCCAGACTTCCCTTAATCTCCCCGTCAGTATGTCCGATTATCCTTGCCTCTCACAAGTCTAACACCAGAAGGACGTATGCAAGTAAATGGAAACGTCTCTCTATTTGGGCAGAAAGGAACCAAGTGGATCCCTTTACTGCCCCTGTCCAAACAGTTCTAGATTTTCTAGCAGAACTCTTTCAAAAAGGTTCCTCTTCAGCCACTATCAAAGTCCAGTTGGCGGCTATTGCAAATTTCCATGTTGGCTTGTCAGAGTCTAGTATTATGTCTCACAAGCTCTGCAAAGCTTTTCTGAAGGGTACCCTATTACTTAGGCCCACAGTCAAAGACCCTCTTCCACCATGGGATCTAAATTTGGTACTGTCATCTTTAATTCTACCTCCTTTTGAGCCTGCTGCCTCCTGCTCGTTAAAACTGCTTTAGTGGAAAACACTTTTCTTGGTAGCTATTACCTCAGCCAGAAGGGTTTCGGAACTACAAGCACTTTCTGTGTGCCCCCCTTATCTTGTTTTTCACAAAGATAGAGTTGCTCTTAGGACAAATCCATCCTTTTTACCTAAGGTACTCTCAGAAAAAAATCTCAATCAGACCATTGATCTCCCAGTTTTCTTTCCAAATTACAATGATAGAGCTGAGAGAAAATTACATTGTTTGGATGTCCATAGGCAACTACGTTTCTATCTGGATAGAACCAAGCCAACGAGAAAATCAGACCAACTCTTCTTGTCTTACGCTGAAGGGAAGCAGGGCCTTCCGGTTTCTAAAGTGACCTTGTCAAGATGGTTAACCTCTCTTACCTCTTTGAGCTATCAATTGAGGCATTAGGAGCTCCCTACCAAGCCTAGAGCTCATTCAACTAGAGCATTAGCTTTCTCAGCTGCTTTTCAGGCGAGATTACCTATGGACTCTATTTGTGCAGCGACCACATGGGCCTCTCCTCATAACTTCATCTCTCATTACAAATTGGATATTGCCTCCAGAAATAGGGCTGATTTTGGTTCCACTGTACTCGAGTCTGTTCCATTGAGCCACCCGGGACTAAGGTGCTAGGGACGCTGTCCCATCCAGCAAGAATGAAGGCGAGATTGACAACTTAACATTAAGAAGTTATGTACTTACCATAACGTTCCATGTTAGTTGTCTTCTTCTCGCCTTCTTTCTTGCGTCCCACCCTCCATCCCCCGAGCCTGGAAAGACCTAGAGTATTGGGCAAGTTTTTTCCTTGTCACCAGGATTATACCTTCAGCTAGAGTTCTTCCTCCCCTTTGGTACCCCTGGTGACAGGCAGGCTGTAGGGTTTGTAATTCTACATAGCTCTCAGTTTTGTCTTTTTCTAGCGGTGGGACATGTCTGTCCATAGTGTTAGCTATCAAACGAGATCTGGGTATATTTCGCCTAGCATTATGGGACACAGGATAGCCTCGAGCCGGTAAAAATAACTCTCGAGCTTTAGTATTCGGCCGAGTCGGAGCCGAGGTTCGGCTCCGAACCCATCCAGCAAGAAAGAAGGCGAGAAGAAGACAACTAACATGGAACGTTATGGTAAGTACATAACTTCTTCTTATCAACCATGGGATAGGTCATTTCAAGCAAAAAAAGGGAAACTGGCTAGGATTAAAATGGTCTGCAAGTGCAGCTAGCATAGTACTTACCTATGAACCTGTGAGAGTGAGCAGTAGCAAAAGCTGTTAAGAGTTGTCATCTCACTTTTAAAATACAGAAATGCTCCTCCCCAGAGATTCAGTGCTCTATTCCAATGATTATTAATTGGTAGAAGGTTGAAAAGGAAATTACATAGCCCAGCTACATTGTTGATGCCTGAAAACCAAAACAGAGTTAAATAGATGCTGGAAAGAAATCAGCATAATTAGAAATACTGTTATATTAGAAACTGCAGAAGTGTGCAAGATATATAGTCAGGAGACAGATTAAGAATACAGAAGAACATTGCAAAGCCTGCATCCTGCAACTGAAGCAGTTATTAAGGCAACCACACCAAGATCCTTTGCTCCACTCGGTGAAAATGGAAAGCTGTACAGGAGGAAATGCTTATCACTCTTCAGGACAATTATAATGAAGTTGGAGTTCCAGAAAGATGGGCAGTGAAAAATCTCACAAAAAGGCTTGTCACAAGAAAATACTGACTGTGAGAACACTGGCAACTAAAACTTGCAGAGAGAGGCTTTTTTCCAACAAAAACTGTCCAAAACAGAACATCAGATGTTCACTGTGAATAGACTTGTTAAATACATCTGGCATGGGAGACTATTGAAGGAAACAGGTTGGTACTGCTCAATTGTCAAATTATGCTAAGGGCTGAAGCATTCATTTGTGTAAACTGTGTTTAGAATATTGGAATGCAATCAGCTGCAACTACAAGCATTATTGGCAGATAAGTACTTGGGGGGACCCTTCCACCTTACTATTGAGATTTTTGGGTAAGCAAAACTTTTCACATCAGAAAGAAAGAGAAAATGTAATTGCAATTGTTAAACATTATATAAAGACAGACTTCAGTGTATTTTTTTAGCTTAGGTCCAGAACACATTTATGGAAACTTTTCTATTTTTCAAGCTTTTATACCTAAAACCTTAAGAACTCACCTTAATTTTTTTAAAAATTATATTCATAATAAGAGAGTTCAGGCTTTAGCTCACTCCAAGATGTTCCCTGAATCATCTGCCTCAGATATCCCCCTTCAGCCTAAAAAAATTTAAAAAGTCAAAAGAGGAAGCCAGATCTTCATTGATGCCTGCTTCTGACATCTCTGTTGAGGTGCTTGGTCAGCCCTTGGACCAACTGACTATCATACCTGCACCCGCTGTTACAACCCCTCAGCAGGCCAGCATGGCACAGGGCCTGAGCACTTCCAAATCAACTGACTGAATGACCAATTTGAACATGAATAGGAGAACCAAGATTGATTCTGTCAGATGGAACAGGGAATGCCTCAGCTTTTAGTCCAAGAAGATGCATCAGTTAGCCTTATTTATTATTTATTTATTTAGGTATGTTTATGTTTGTCTACTTTTCCTCCATTTACTATTTCTTTGAAAGCTTATAAGAAAAGGAAGCAAGAAATAAAACACATTTCTTGTCAAGCTACTCTATTTCTTTCCCTAAGAGACATAAAAGAAGAATAGTTTAACTTCTCCCTGGAATATTTTTAAAGCTGGAACACCAAAATTGCACAAAACACAGAAACCAGTACAAAACACCATGGCGCACCAGGCAGTGGAACACACAACGGCCAGCAATAAATGTCCCAAAATGGTTTATTAGAAAAAACACATAGGATATAAAAATATATCCAGCTCCAAACCGGTTTCGGTTACCCCTTCTTCAGTGGAGCATAGAAAAAAGATGAAAAAGCCAACAAATGCACCTGATACTATTTATAGTATCAGTTGAACAGAAATCATCCAATGAAAATGCAATATAATGGTCTGATAAGACCTACATACCAGAATACAATATTATGGTCTTTTTGACAGAACACTTGAAACCACTGCTTGTCCATGTGAGAGAGCCAGAATCAAGGATACCACACAATTTTTACAAATCATAGCAGAGACTGAAATTGAATCCAACTGGCTGCTCTGTACATTAGATGTAAAATCATTATACACCAGCATCCCACATTGGGCGGGTCTCCAGGCATTACAGTTTTGGCTTGAACAATCTAACTTATATCCTCCTGGATTCAATACACTTTTGATTTGTATGTGTGAGCATGTTCTGAATAAAAACATATTCTTTTTTAAGGCGAATGCTATTGGCAGCTACAAGGCACTGCAATGGGGGCATCCTTTGCCCCTATATATGCAGACCTGTTTATGGCCTACCTGGAGGAATATCTAATATATGATACATCGCACAACATTTACATTGTAGAAATGGATATCTGGTGTAGATATCTTGATGATTGTTGGATGGTGTGGCAGGCAGATACAGAATATCTTAAAGAATTTGTGGATTACCTGAACAGTAATATTTGGGGCATTGAATTTACAGTTAATAGCAATAGGACTACCATTGAATTTTTGGATGTTAATGTATATAGGAAGCCTGATAACACACTAGGCACTAAAATATACATGAAATATCCTGAATACATTACATTGTTACATGCCTCAAGCATGCATCCCCGCCACACTGTCCGGAACATCCCTAAATCTCAATTTCGCCGTATCAAAAGAATCAACTCTAGACAGGATGATTATGAGCTAGCCAGTTCGGATCTTGTAAATAGATTCCTTGATAGAGGGTATTCTGATTTTGATATTAGATCTGCCAAATATTGGTCTGATAAATTAACTAGGAACCAGCTTTTGGAATATCAGGACCGTCACAAAGAAGGTGACAAGGTCTTGAGATTGGTTACCACATATGGCAGAAATAATCAGATTATCAGAGGAGTTGTGGAGAGAAATTGGAATATCTTGATGGCTAATGATATTCTCAGACAATATCTTGGGACACGTTGCCAATTTTCTTACAGAAGGGGCAAAACTTTAAGTTCTATTTTTTCACATTTCAAACATCATGGTAGTGGAGGGGCCCGGTATAAACAATTAACAATGACGGGCAAAGAATTGATTGGTACTTTTCCTTGTGGACATTGCATGTCATGCACTGACATTAATAAAACAAAATCCTTTAGCAGTGCTAATACTAGCAAGGTTTATGATTTAAAATTTTTTGGGAACTGTTCAATGAGTTGGGTGATATATCTTGCAACTTGTCAATGTTCGGCATTTTATGTAGGAAAAACCTCCCGGCCATTAAAAATTAGAATTGGGAACATAGGAGTAACATCAGAAACAAGAAAATTACCAATGCTCTTTACCAACACACAGTTAAACATCCCACGGCCAAATTTAAGTTTACTATTATTGATCGGATAGTTGGTGATAGGAGTCACCAACAAGGATGGGAAAATATTTTGACACAAAAAGAAAAATATTGGATTGTACACTTGGGTGCTTTATTCCCTCCTGGTATTAATGACCACCTTTAGTCTATTTGTATAGGTATTGTACCTTGTTGACCAATACATACACATTTGTTTCTTTACACATATTCTTATACGCATACAAATATATTATTTAATGTTACATAATTCTTATTTTTATTTTTATTCATATAACATGCAGTTTTCCGACTATGTATGTTATTATGATTTTTTCTTTTTGAATGCATATATCTTATTTTTGGTGTTTTAAGGTCTTAATAGACCATAATATTGTATTCTGGTATGTAGGTCTTATCAGACCATTATATTGCATTTTCATTGGATGATTTCTGTTCAACTGATACTATAAATAGTATCAGGTGCATTTGTTGGCTTTTTCATCTTTTTTCTATGCTCCACTGAAGAAGGGGTAACCGAAACCGGTTTGGAGCTGGATATATTTTTATATCCTATGTGTTTTTTCTAATAAACCATTTTGGGACATTTATTGCTGGCCGTTGTGTGTTTCAGTAGTTTGGTTGGCCGTGCATTGCTCCACGTGAGAGGTTTGGTGTGGTTGCACCAGGCAGTGGACCCACAAATGATCTCCAAAAACGTAGAATGGCAAGGTATAAGCAGTTTAATACACTTCACGAAACAAACTTCCACTGTTACAAAATTCCTGTTAAGCGCTTTCACCCAGTCCAAATACCAGGCTTCATCAGAACAGTGACCATCCATTTTCAAACAGCTTAAAATAGCAATTAACAAGTCATATGACTACCCCCTCCAACCAATGAAATTATAACAATTTAAAAACACACTGACATGATTCTTAATACATAAATATTCTACAAAATGTCAACAGCTGTTAAAACCATACCCCGGTTAATTTTAGCAAAACAATTTATAATCTAGCAGCCCTTAATTTTAAAATGCTGCTAATATTAATATTATAATTCAGCCCTGGGGCTCTCCCCGCATCCAGTCTTAGTTGCCAAAGCAACTCCTTATATTCAAGTCTTGATTCCCAACTACCACCTCGAGGATCGACTAAAACCTGTTCCAAGATAAGAACAGGGAGAGCTTATCCTTTAACCAAAATGCCTCTTCCCTCCTCCAAAGTGGACAATGTTTTTACTAGTAGGATAGAAGACGGCCATAACATTAACCAGCAGTTTGCAGGACCTCCAGGGGGACAACCAGTCCTTAGGAGAAGTGAGAGATTGGCCGAAAAAGAGAGAATGCATTCAGTTCAGGATTTTCAATATCAGAGGGGGTGGAATTACCCCAGAATTAAATGATTTGACAACTGTATTTGCTGATGATGGCACGGTTTATCAAAATGGAGAAGGACATTTTTAGGAGAACAGAATTTTTAAAAAAGGGAACTTTACCATTTACAACTTTACTGATATTTGGTTGACCGATGAATACTTTGAACTATTCTCTAAAGGGCTCCATTTTGTTCCTTCCCGTCCTGGGTTGTTGGCCAATACCATTATTGACCTAAAACTTTTTATTAGGCAATTAAATTTAAGTATTTTATTTAAAGGGTAAGAATATACACAGTATGACTTTTCTAGGAGGAGTTTATATAATCCCCCTATCCATCCATTTTTGAAGATGTTTGAGGAGCTTACAGAAAAAGAAATTAGGCAACTGAACTTCAAGTATCGTCAGGGTCATATTTTTTCTGAAGATGATGAACACTTATTGAGAACGTTAAATGAACAAAAGTGTAGGGTTATGAAACCTGACAAGGGGGGTGGGGTGGTCTTGATGTATGCTGTGGATTATGACACACATATGTATAACATCTTACAGGATACTGAACACTACTCCTTGGTTTCTCAGAATGAGATACATATAACCTATGCCAAAATTAAATATTATTTACTGTTGCAAGGGAGTAGTGATGAGAAATTATGTAATTTCTTATACGTTGATCAACCTAGGATCCCGATTATTTTCGGGATTCCAAAGACACGAGGGGATTAGCAATATTAAGTTTAGACCCATAGTTTCAGGTGGTGGGGGTATAACAGAACCCTTGGCCACTTTTGTGGACTTGAAAATAAAATAATTTGTTGCATCAATACCACATATTAATAAGGATTCATGGGAATTCTTGAAAGGAATGAATAAGGATAAATTTGAGGAGGATATACTGATGGTTACTATAGATGTGGTAGAACTTTTTCCAAGTATCCCTCATGATACTGGTCTTGAATGGTTTGCTGAGGTGCTTAATATAGAATCAGGACTGGATGGTAATACTATCAATTTAATTACTGAATTTACTGAAACGGTCCTTAAGAACAACTTCATGTATTTTAACGGTGAATTTTATCACCAAAAGAAGGGAGTTGCTATGGGGGCACCTTGCGCCCCTTTATATGCCAATTATGTATTATATTTTTGGGAGCAAAAATTTATTTTATAAACTGATTGGGCTAGATATATCACTTATTATACTAGATTTTTAGACAACATCTGTTTATTATGGAAGGGCTCTGAAGAGAAATTGCAGGAATTTCTTTGTTATATTAATGAGTCCACCGATTTTTTGGCCTTTACTTTTAGTGTAAATGAGTGTAGTTTAAATTATTTGGATGTTGCGTTATACAAGGATTACAACAGTGGATGTTTTCAGTCTAAGGTGTTTAGAAAAAAGGCATTCTCGAATGCATACTTGCACTTTGATAGTGGATACCCTTTTTATCAAAAAAGGGGATTGTGAAGGGTCAAATGATCAGAGCTTCGAGGATGACGAGTTTGATGGACCAATTTTTAGAAGAGGTGAAGTTTATTACTTCACTTTTTCTAGAAAGGGGTTATCCCAAAAAACTTATTGACAGTGTAGTTAAGGAAGTTGTTGATAACAGGGATTAAAAATTTTTCCCTATATTGGGTATTGGAATGACCGATTACCCCGGAGGCACCTAAATTGGAAGGTGCCTTTATACATACTTTTTCTATTACGTCGACTGAAGTAGAAAAAATAGTTATGAAGTATTGGCCTATATTAAAAGTGAATGAGGAAATTTCCAGTTTTCTCCCCACACATCCCCATTTTGTTGGGAGAAGGGACAAGAACCTTAAGGAATTAGTTGAAAGAGGATTTGATACCCAGGAAACACGAGATAGAGCAAAGATAGGTACTTACAAATGTGGAGCCTGTCATCAGTGTTGTTATATGATCAATCAAGGGTCAGTATACATTCCTTCCAGGAAATTCAAAATTCAAGCATCTAAATATTTTAATTGTGGGAGGGGTGTAGTTTATATGGGACTATGCATGTCCTGTATGAGTTTTTATATAGGGAAAATGGAAAGGAAATTGAAAAGGAGAGTGTATGAACACGTACAACGTAAATAAGGGTAAGGATACTAATACCTTTTACAAACATGCCCAAATCTATAAGGAAATGGATATCAAGTTTTTTGTCTTGGAACAGGTTTTAGTCGATCCTCGAGGTGGTAGTTGGGAATCAAGACTTGAATATAAGGAGTTGCTTTGGCAACTGAGATTGGATGAGGGGAGAGCCCCAGGGCTGAATGATAATATTAATATTAGCAGCATTTTAAAATTAAGGGCTGCTAAATTATAAATTGTTTTGCCAAAATTAACCGGGGTATGGTTTTAACAGCTGTTGATGTTTTGTAGAATATTTATGTATTAACAATCATGTAAGCACAGTGTGTTTTTAAATTGTTATAATTTCATTGGTTGGAGGGGGTAGTTATATGACTTGTTAATTGCTATTTTAAGTTGTTTGAAAATGATGTTCACTGTTCTGATGAAGCCTGGTATTTGGACTGGGTGAAAGCGCTTAACAGGAATTTTGTAACAGTGGAAGTTTGTTTCGTGAAGTGTATTAAACTGCTTATACCTTGCCATTCTACGTTTTTGGAGATCATTTGTGGGTCCACTGTCCAGTGTGCCATGGTGTTTTATATTTTTAAAGCTGTCATATCCTTTCAGTCTTCCTAGATTCCCTCTCCATTGAAAAGGGAGTACTCTTCTACGGAAGACCTTACTTCTGCTTCAGTCTGACAACCTTGATTTTACCTCACGAATGGATTCACCCTGGGTTATGAATCAAAGGTGGATGATACTTTGTCTTCTTATTCCCACCATGAAGATCTCACCTTTGGGAACACTGTAAGATGAAGGAACATTTTAAATGGGAACGACAAGCAGACATCAGCATCACAAAAAAGTACTATGACTTTCTGAACATGGAGGTGTCTAAACCCTCTCCTATTTCACTTGTTTTAGTAGTGTAGAAAATATTGTTGTCAGTTTCTTTGGCTCCAGATATCAAACATCCTCCACCCAAGAAGCCAAACCGATGTTATAAAGTGCTGGTAACTCAGAAGTTACTAGTTTCTGTATAAAAACCCACCATCTGAGCCTGCTGTTATTGTTTTGCAATCAAATATTGTGTCTAAACGACTACCTTCCACTAGTCTTTTCCCCAGTGACAAGGACAGTAGGGCCACAGATATGAACTGTAAAAAAAAAAAAAAAAAGTTTACTTGGTCACTCTGTCCTTTAGGGTCATCAGCTGTCAAATACGCATGAGCAGATACTTGCTTTTTAGTTTTGGATAACATAGCCAAAGTGGTTTCTGATGTACCACACTTTGAGACTAAGTCTTTCTTACAAGATATGGTTACCTCTGCCTCTTAGGTTGTGAGGCATTGTATTAAATGTGAGTATGACACAGCTGATGTTTCTAGAGCAGCTGCCACTGGTTCACGTCTTAGATATACTTGGCTGACGCTTCAGTCTCTCCCAGATTATCTGAAAGCCAATCTACTAGACCCTCCATAGCCTCTTCTAGAAAAAAAAGATGAACTATTTGGCAATTCCTCTGCAGAGATTTTCAAGAAATTTGAGGGAAGAAGTAAGATTGTGCAAGGGGTTAAGCAGTTGTTTCTGATGTTCCTAAGTTTCAGAGAAACTATCCTACCAAATCTCGACTATTTTCAAATGAGCCTAAAAATGCTTCTCAACAAAAAAGAGAAGTTGTGAAAGAAAAAAAGAAAAAGCCAGACAAACCAAAATCTGAGTTTAATGGAACTAAAGGATCATTTTCTGACAGCTGTACTAACTTCAGATATACTACAGCCAACCTTCCCTCTTCTACCTTGGCATTTCTCTTCACAAATTGCTGTGAAATGTTCTCTTTCTCTTTTCTTTCAGAAGTTCATAACATCAGATCTTTGGGTTTTGGATATAATAAAACTGATAAAACCTTCACTGGAATTCTCTCCCCAAGGATCCCTGAAGTCATCTTACATCACCAGCATCTCTTCTTCCCAAGCATTTCAAATCTGTTTCTTCAGAGAATCATAAAACTTATTCTACCAAGAAAAATAGGGAAAGGATTCTACTCCATACTGTTCCTGATTCCAAGGAAAGAAGGAATGTGGAAACCCCGGTTTATCCCAGCTAAAACACCTTTCTGAAACTTACAATATTAACACTCCAAAATCTCTCTTCATTCTTCCTCCTTCAAGCGTATCTAGTTAATTTATAATCTAAACTATACCTAACAGCATAACAGTTTTCACACAAAACATAGACAGTGTTTAAGGTTCTGTGCATTGGGATATCACTTTCAGTTGACTTTTTTGCCATTTTGCTTATGCACATTCCCAAGGGTTTTCACAAAATGTTTAGCCCATGCTTTTTTGTAGGCTTTAAGGCATCCATATATTTCCCTACTTGGACACCTGCTTAACCCAGACTACTTCAAAAAGATAAACCTGGAAGGCCCCACAGTCTTCAACCAACTAACTTCTCTACTTAGGTTTCAGTCTGAATGTAAGGTCGTGTAACCTGGATCCAACCCATTCTTTGATGTTCCTGAGATGTCTTCTGGACACCATCATCATGGCATATCTACCTCTAGCCAAGACTTTGTTTTTGAGAACTTACTTTCTGTAGGTTTATAGGTTCTCAGGCAAGTACTAGACTAGCTGCTCTTCTTGATCATTTTAGGCCTAGCCAATTTTCCCTTGGTGAGAATCAAATCCTGTACTTCTTGTTTGCGAGGTAAACACCTTAATCATTGTACCAAACCCCGACCCCTCTCTTTGATCTGTTCTATCACTGACAAAGCTTCAAATGGCCTGTGATTCATAGCATCAACGATTCCAGTGATTCTACATGTCGTACTTCACTGATGAAAATGTAGTGGTACCTTAATTCGATTTGGGTACAACACTTTCATCCTCTATCCTTTTCAATCCCTCTCTTGTATTTTGTGAAGAAAGATATTTGGTAGATTATCTACAAAACAATCCTGTGGTTCCCTTTCATATCTCAACCACGCAACAGATGGTAGCAACAAATACCTCAGAATTTACATGGTAGGGGGCTTATTCAAGGTTGTCAAAGTCCAGGAAATGTGATCCAACCAAGACAAAAAGGAGGATATAAACATCAAGGAGATGATGGCCATAAATTATGTCCTTCAATCTCTGCATCATCTCTTGAGCTTGGGACTACTTCAGGTAATAACATATAACACCACTGCTATATAAATAAATGAGGAGGGGGGCAAAGTCCTGTCCTCTCTGCAGACTTGTTGTGGTAGCCTGACAGCTGGCAGTTGAGTGCATCCTCTTCATTTAGGCTGTTTACATTCTCTCAAAACAAAATGCAATGGCAGACTATTTGAATGGATCCAATTCATATTGTTGAACCTAGAGGTGTTCCTTCAGATTGCTCACCATTGGGAAACCTGCCAGAAGTTTTCCCCTCCACTCAAAACAGGTAACACAGTCTTTTTTGTAGCAGAGCCCCTTGAAAGGAAGGCTGGAGAACAGATGTCTTTTCTTTACATTGGAAATGAAAATTCCTTTGTGCTTTCCCTATCTTTCCTCTCATTCTGAAGATCTTTCTGAGGATTCAGAAACACAAACCAAGGATGATGTTGCTGACTCCCTTTTGGGCCAGACAGCATTGGTTTCTTCCTCCTTTTTCATCTAGCTAAGGGCAATCACAGTAGCTTTCTCCACGTGAAGGACTTAATCCCACAGGAGAAGAGTGGTCTTATTCATCCAAATCTCAAGACTTTGAATCTCACCATCTGGAAGATCAGCTTTTGATTTTCTTCAGATGCCTTTAATTGTAGAACATGCTCCAGGTACTAAAGGAGACAAGAAAAACTGCTACTAGAAAATCTTACTGATGTGTTATTGGTCATTGTGATACATCTCATGGGCCCCTTAGTATAGCAGGTCTAATGTATTACACAATAAAGGCTTTAGCTTGGTTGCGTCCTTCTTTTAGTTTTTACTAAATGGCTTCTCTTTGTAAGCCTTTTACCCTTTGGTTTGAATGCTTTAAAAGAGAAGATACTTTCTATATGATGCCATAATAGAGGTCAAGATCCGTCTCATTCATTGATCCCTATGATATTCAAATATTTGTGTGAACTGCTGCACTCAGGCTAAGCATTCAGTTCAATTAAAGTGCATTTTTCAACCATCTCAGTGTCTGCCTGTTTGTTCCCCTTCTTTCTTCACACTATGTGGTCTTACAGTTTCTTTAAACTGCCTTCCACATTAGGCCCCCTAGAAAACTAATTCTCATTGAGAACTGAATTATGTTCTGAAAAAATCTAACATTGCAGACTCTTCTGTGCCCTCTTACTTTCTTAGGCTACCAAAAGGACAGGGTTAGTCTTGGAACTAACGTGTCCCTTATGCTTAAAAGTTGTCACATAGCTGTCAAACTTCCTCTTTTCTTTCTCAATCCTCAAAATAAAAGAAAGAGAGATCTTCAGTTGCTGGATGTTGACAGATTACTGAGGTTCTATCTAGAAAAGACAAACATAACATTGGCAAGTCTGACCAACCTGTTTTTAGTATCACTTTTTTATTGCATTTGTTAACCGGGAAAGTCCCACTGTGCCTATAAAGAGCCCATTTTCAGTGGAGGCCTAGGGAGAAAAGCTCCGCATTAATTACATACAAAATAAAATTACCAATACATAGAACAGATTGATTTGAGCAGTGCATTCACATTTAAAGAAAAAAATAAATAGCAAAAATAGTGATAATGTTTACAATCAGGTATAAATGTAGCAGTAAAAGATGACAAGTATTTAAATAACACATGAGAATAACTATAGCTGTAAAATTATTAGCAGAGTGAGTTGACTACAGGGTAGAAAGGGAGGTAGCATTAGGGCTATAGGAAGAAAGAGTCAAGTTAGTGATACAGCAATAGGTCATTGTAGTAGAGAGGAGGAGAGGAAATGTTTGTAATTGAATAGTTAAAGTTGAGACTCCAGAAAGAGAAGTCAGGAGTTGAGGTTATGTGTTGGGGTACAGGAGCATAGCCAGTGGGAGGAGAGATGTAATTTGAGGGATTTTTTTTAAAGGAGCCAGGGTTGCTGATAGTCCTGAGTGAAGGAGGGAGATTATTCCATAACTTGGAGACAGTATGAGAATACAACATTTTGCCAATTGAGAGCTTGGGTTTCTCTACAGTCATTAGCATTTTGTTTGCAGACCTGAGGTGGCGATTAGGATGGTACATAGTCAGTATGGAGGAGAGAGAAGGGCAAATTTCAGGTCGATAGATTATCTTGTGGGCTGTAGTTAGTTGTAGATAAGTGAGATGATGAGGGAGTTCTAGCCAGTTTAGATAATGCAGAGAGGAGCTGTGGTTGGTAGACAATTTAGCATTTGTAACAGATTTTGCGACTTTGTTGTAGCAAGAGTAAAGTTTAGTTTTCAAGGAGGATTGTAGATTGGTGAGGATGGGGGTACTGTACAGCAGAGTTGGAAGCAGGAAGGATGATGCCAGGGTCCTTTTAGCAGAGAGGCTAGGATAGTTGTGCCTAAAAAGGCCGCCAAGCTTCTGATGTTTTTTTTGATGTTGTTATGGATGTGAAGGTCAGAAGTTAATTTGTCATCAATGATGACTCCTAGCAGTTTGGTACTAGGGACAACTTCGATGATAGTGTTGTTTTGGGAGTGAACAGTAAGTAGTGACTTGTCAACAGGGGTAGATTTTGTAGGGGTGAACATTAAGAGTTTTGTTTTATTGGGGTTGAGGGCGAGATGGTTTTGAGACATCCAGGTTTCGGTGGAGGTAAAAGCTTCTTGGGTGAGATGCTGTAACACATTGGCAGATTTTGAAGAGCAAATGATAGTTGAGTCATCAACATATTGGACGACAGTGCAATGGGTCAGAGTGGTATGAAAGTTATTGACAAATATACTGAATAAGAGGGGACCCAAAATCGAACCTTGGGAAACCACTGTATTTGTACTGATGAAAGGGGAGGGAGAGTGCTGCTATATAGTAGATTGCTGCCTATTGCTGAGATAGTTAGTAAACCATTGTAGGGTAGGGGGAGATATGCCCAGGTTAGAGAGTTTACTGAGCAGAAGGGAGTGGGAAATAGTGTCAAATGCCTTTGACAGATCAAGAAAGAGGGCAGAGACAAAGGAACCAGCATCGCAAGCTCTATTTTTTGTGTTTAAGAAGGAAATGAGGGCAGTGTTTGTGTTATGTCCGGGTCTAAAGCCATGTTGAGTTAATATTTTACCAGGTAACTTAGGAGCTTTAAGCTTTTAGGAGCATTAATCTACATGTTTATGCTTTACACCATATCCCCCACTGCCAGTCTCTGGCTCACCACCTCATTCCCCACAGTCATGTTCTCAGAACCCTTAATGGCTCTTGAGAGGGGACAGAAATGAAAACTATTATGCATGACCTGTGGTTTTACGAGGAGAACCTACCTGTATCCTATAAAGCATTAACAAAATAAATTATATTTGCTCTGTCTACCCATGCACATGCAGACCAGTGCAGCATTGCCCTATTAGGGTACTGTACTATAATATTCTTCCTGGGATTGGCCCTCCTGTTAGTCCATGATAGGGCTGATCAATCAGCGTACGTCTATCCCTTCCATCTAAGTTGGGATTTGCATATTGAATGGTAGTCCTTAAAAATGTAGTTAGAAATAAAGTCTCATACCCCAGTGGGCTAGCCCTTTGTGTTCAGTAGTTTAACTTTTGTACAGTGCTGTATTTTGTGTCTACCTAGCTGTTTGCCTGCTATTGTAGAGCTGTTCCATCCATATTTGTTTTCAGCATCCGTGTTACGTGCCTTATGGACAGCCAATTGTTTGCTTTCAAAGGAGCCTTTGGCTCAATACTTCCAGCTGCTCAACAGGTGAATGTATAAATCCAATTATTATACAGGCATGGAATTCCTGATGGCATTATGTGCTGGATTTTGGAATAATGAGTGCGCTTGTAGGGGTAATTTGGTTACAGTAACTTGCTTTTGAAAATTCAACCTGATATATATTTATTTTCCTGTTCTCACCGGGTGCTTTAAATCTTTCTTTTTTTGTTTTCTGAACCCCTTTTACAGACCACTTCCAACAATGTGCAAGACATCATTGAGAGCCGTGTGGAGAAGAGAACTAAGGGTGTCTATGTTCCTGTTGGTGGAAAGAAACTCATTACCTTCATGGATGACTTAAATATGCCAGCAAAGGATACATTTGGCTCCCAGCCTCCACTTGAGCTTATTCGTCTCTGGGTTGACTATGGATTTTGGTATGACAGACAAAAACAAACCATCAAATACATCAAGGTATGCATTTTTCTTTTAACATCTTAATGTGATAGTGTTCAATCTAGCTCTGCATCGAAGAAGCTCGAGACAATCTAATACCCACAATCCCTCTGCCTTTACCTCAGATCTAGTTTGCCGCTGCTGCATTCGTGATCGTTGGGAGCTAGCTCGAGGGTTTTCTAAGCTAAGATATAACTTTTTGTTGTATTTTATTGAGAATTCTATTTAACTTGATATTGTCAGTATTACCTAGTGTGATTGTGTTGTGGTTCCGTAATTCCTTGGTACCGTTAACCTTTTATCGGTATTTTTGTATCGGGCCTACACCTTTCCCATATACTACCATATTGAGACAAATTTATACCGGATTTGACATTTACCTGATTGTGACTATTTTTCCCGGATTTGACTGTGTGTTTGTTTCTGGAATTGTTTATTACCTACAATGTCTGAGAAGGCAAAGTCTGTGTGGCCAAAAATGTCGGTCACTGACAACCATAGTTCCAGAGGATTGCTCCATCTGTCACTCTTTCAGTGGGAAATGGACAGGGGTCTTTGAAACCAGCTTTCCAAGAGGCTTTGGATGCTTCTGACCAGGCATCTCTTCAAAGGTTAGATCACCGGTTCCACAGACTTGTTCAACTGGTGTCGGTTCCTGAGCTCGAAGTCTTTTGGAACCGTGATGGAGTCTTCCTCCAAACTTTCGGATGTCGATGTGGATCGTGTGGTGCAGAAGCTGCTGGAGCATTCGGCCCTCTAAACTTATTTCGGTTTCCACCCAGCTGGTGTCGAAACTTGAAGGCCTTCCTGTATCTCCATCCATTCCTCCTCGAGACCGATTCAGTCTTTGGAGCCGGAAGAGGCTGATCTGCTGATTGTGGAGCCCTCGGGTCCAGAACCGGGTCTGTTCTTGGTTCCGGGCCGAGTCGAACCACCATGTCGGGATTCTTCCCATTTCTTGAGACTCTTACCTGATGAGGAAGGTGTTGTCTACCCAGACAACCACATCAGTGGAAGCAGTTTCTCCTCCCCATAAAGGGCCTTTGTCTTCATCTGCACCCACGGCCACATCCAAGGCCGGGCACCAGTGTCTCAGCCAGGTGCCCCTCTTCCTCCGAGGCTGATGCTCCCACGGGGAAGTCCCTAGTAAGAGACTGTATAAGAGGATACACTTGGATTCACCCCAGGAATCCTTCACACCTGATACTGACTTAGATGAGTCAGGGTCCCCTAAGTCACCTTCAGAAGATGTCTCTTTTCAGACATTTTGGAGATCCTGAAACAGAGAGGTGACTGGCAGTCCCTTCCCCTTCTGAGGATGAGTCAGTTCTGCTGAAGGCATTTGGTGCTCGCCCTCCTCCTATGGAACTTATTGCTCCTGACACAGTGGAACCTGTTCCTAGGAAACCAACAAGTACATCACAGCACCTCAGGATAAGTCCTACCTTACTAAAGGAGTTCCAGTAGACACTATGGTGGTGGCTGCAGCCACGAAAAGGAGATGTCGGAGTCTTGTCCATCCGCCTAATAAAGATTCTAGGACGATGGATAGATATTTTAGTTCAGCGGCTTTTCCATGCGGTCCCTGAACTATTTGACCCATTTTACACGCCTGCAGAGGGATCTAGTCAAAGAGTTGGGAGATACCCTCCAGGGTGCTACAGATGCAGCTGTCTCAGAGAAAGTGACAGCGCAACCTAACATCGATTGTTAACTCATGAGGCTGATTTCCTCGCAGCCGAGGTTTCGTAGATGGGCAGCAGCTTCAGCGATTGCTCACAATCCTGGATAGCCTTCAAGTCTTCCTTTACAAACGCCCATTTGACGGTGCCACTCTTTTTGGCCCCAAGGTAAAGGAGACCCTTACCCGGTGTGAACAAGAGGGAAAGACTCTGTCTGCTGTCGGAGTCTGTTTTTCCACCCCAACCAGACCGCACTCCCCAAAGGGCACGGCTGGGAAAATGTGGTTTCGAAACAAAACCAAGGGTCTTTCCCGGGCACACAGGGTGATGCCCCCTCTAGAGGCAGAGGAGGGGCAGAGGTGGAAGACGCCGCCTGGCGGCAGAGGGGTCCGCAACATCAAGGTGACAGGGAAACACTCCCTGGTAAACCTTTCCAGCACTCCTGAGAGGAGGCCCGACTGTCCTGCTCTGGAGGCAGTCTTTATACCCTCAGGCCTGGCAAGATATAACTACAGACAATTGGGTAGTTACCAGAGGTTACACCATACCCTTCCTATCCTATCCCATTCCAAAGAAAAGACTCCCAGATGTAGAGCCAGCAGCTTTAGAAATTTCAAAGTTGTTAGAAAAGAGTCATCCAGCCAGTCCCAGCGGACCAGCAAGGATTGACTTACTCAAGGTTCTTTTAGTTCCAAAGAAAACAGGGGACTGGAGGCCCATTCTAGACCTGAGTTACCTCAATACTTTCGGTCAAGAAAGAAAAGTTCAATGGTCACGCTTCAATCGATCCTTCCCTTTCTACAGAAGGACGGGTGGATGTGCTCAATAGATCTAGAAGGTTGCATACTACCACATCAAAATGGCCAGGACATCCAGAGTTCATTTGCGCTGGGAGCCAGTCACTTTCAATTTCGAGCGCTGCCCTTTGGTCAGACCTCAGCCCCCAGGGACTTCACCAAATGCATGGCAGTGGTAGCGTCACACTTGAGACGTCAGGGATTACTGGCTCCTTTCAGCCACCACCCGGCCAACTACTGCAGGCCAGAGACTATGTTCTTCAACTGTGTGTTCACCTAGGGATTTCCGTAAATTTGGAAAATCCTTACTTCAGCCATCACAAAATATCTTGTTCATAGGAGCAGAGTTAAACACACGCCAATTGATTCTGAGTCTTCCCCCAGAAAGGATATCATCACTGCAGACTCACATTCGTCTTCTACTCTTGTCAAGGAAATCTCCTGCACACCTAGTACTGAAGGTGTTGGGCCTCATGTCAGCCTCCCTTATTGCAATTCCCTGGGAAGGTTGCACATGAGAGTCCTACAATGGCTGCTATTTGCTCAATGGTCATTCCAGCAACTACCTCTAACACACCTAGATTCTCATAACAAAGACTTGCAAAACAGATCTAAACTGGTGGCTCCAAACGTGCAACCCCTGATAGGGTGGGGGCATCTTTCAGGGACAGACAGGCCAAGGCGAATGGACCAATTTGGAATACAATCTGCACATCAATGTTCTAGAGTTGAGGGCAGTGTTTCTAGCGTTGCAACACTTTGCTCCCCTTCTTCCTCTAGGGACTATTGCAGTTCAGACGGACAACATGTCGGTAGTCTGGTACATAAACAAACAAGGGAACCAAGTCCTATCAACTATGCAGAGAGGCCATGAGAATTTGGCAGTGGGCAGAGTCCACGGTCGCTTTCTGATAGCACAGGCTGAGCAGTGGTCTCTGAAACAGTCAGTGGCCAATGAATGCCAAATGCAGGAGCTACTTTGCCCTATTAGGAAGTATTTCCTCCATTCCAGAAAGCCAGGAACCTTCACAGGACGATAATCCTCATTGCTCCATTCTGGCCTCACAAATTCACTGCATTCGGGGACCCTGGATTCTGGACCCAGAGCCGGATCTGTTGACTCACTGTCACTCCATCTAGCAGCTTGGCTGCTCCAACTTAGCCAGGTCTGATCTCTTGTCACCAGCAGTCCAGAATATATTAGTGGCTTCACATAAAGCTCCACTACTAAAACATATACTAGCAATGGAAACGGTTTGTATATTCTGGGCGAACACACACCGTTGATCCTTTCCAGCTCCTTTGAATAAGATTTTAGAGTTCTTAACAGACTTATTTCATCAGTCAGATCTCCTACGCTACCTTGGAGTCTAAACTTGCTTGCTATCTAAATTAATGCCCCCCTTGAACCCCTCTACGCACCTTGGAGTCCTAAACTTGTTGCTATCTAAATTAATGTTGCCCCTTTGAACCTGCCTTCTTGTCCATTAAAATTTTTGTCCTGGAAAACTCTCTTCTGGTAGCATTACTTGCTAGAGCTAAGTGTCTGAACTTCAGGCTCTCTCCATCAAGCACCCTTATCTGATCTTTCACTCTGACAGAGTTTCTCTTCAACCAATTCATCCCCTCCCTAAAGTGTGTTCTATTAACAACATTAATCAGTCCATTGAATTACCCACTTTCTTCAAAACCACTCCAACAAAATGGAGTATATGTTACACAAATTGGATGTTCACAGACAGCTAAGGTTTTATTTGGATAGAACAAAAGATCACAGGAAAACAGATCAACTCTTTGTGGCTTTTGCTGATAGCAGGAAAAGACTTGCAGTTACCAAAGAACTCTTTCAAAGTGGTTAACGGATTGTATAATCTATGTATGATTCTGCAAATCAACCCTTCTAAACAAACCCAAAGGACATTCCACAAGATCAATATCTACGCCTTTTGGCTCATGCAGCTCGCCTACCTCTGGATGCCTGCTACCTGGTCTAAGCCACATACATTTATTTCTCATTATAAAGTAGATAAGGTTTCTAGGGACAGGCAACCCTTTGGTTCCACTGTGCTCAAGAACGTCCTCCCGTGAGTTCCTCAGGATTTAGGAGCTAGGGATGCTACCCATGTGTAGAACACAGCGGGCAGTTGAACTATCACATATAGGAAGAACGTTCTGATGCCTGGCCAGAAGCATTTTTGCTACTGTCATTATTCTGTGTACATAGTTGGTATACACATATACTATATATATGTCTGTTTATCTTATGTATAGATGTATGGCATGAAAACTAGATCTGAGGTAAAGGCAGAGGGGATTGTGGGTATTAGATTGTCTGGACATAACTTCTATTTTTCTGTCATACACTTCTTAACCTTCTTTTCTTTTGCTATTTAGTTTTGCAATTATTTTTTCCTCTATATTTGCAGTATTTCATATTACCATGTTGTTTGTGGAACTTTAAGTCTGAAAGCTACTACTTTTTTAAACATTCTAGATTTGAAAAAATGCATAAGAAAAGTTTGTATATGAAAAATAAGTGTTAATTGAACTGTATCATGCAAACTTATCTGCATTCTTTCATGTTGCATATAATAGGATACTGCGGGGCAAGTTGATGGTTGATACAATTACTATTTCTGACAAGCAGTCAGACAAATGCACCATGAACCTAATTCTAGAGACATCTGGACTCTGCTATTATTATCTTTGTCAACAAGACACTGATGGTCAGCTGGTTTGCAGTGTTGGCCACATGTTTGTTTTCAAATTGTAGCTACCAGGTCATCATCTTCATATTGTACAGAGAGTTTATTACTCCCCTTCTCCTCACATAATACATTTTTATGAACACGTTTATTAAGTTATTACTTAAAATATAGGCACACACATATTATTAAAAAAAAGAAACAAACCCACTTTTTGAAACTATAATATCAACAAGCTTTACAATAAAAGGAAAATAATTTTGACCAAAAGTAAAAATACTATTTCCCAGAATGTTAGAGCCCTTGACAGTGAAATAAACAAACAACTCAGGAGCGTAATAAAATCCACCAAAGCCAAGTTTGAGACTAAAACACCTACCCAAACTAATGACAGTCACAAGGCATTTTTTAATTATGTTTCTGATCTCAAAAGTGCAGCGCAGCAATGTGCTGGGCTGATTGTGAATGATGTTACCTACAGTGAGGCTGAAGATACAGCACACCTACTAGCCAATAAATTTAGATCTAATTTTACCTCTGTCTGTCCTTCAAGATACATCTAAAACTGTCTTGCCTCCAGCCCAAGACCAAGTCCTAAAAGTGTTATCAAAAGCTAAAAAATACTGCATCAATGGGTCCTAACAATATCCCTGGCTGCATCTTAAATAGCTTGACACATTTTTAGCCACACCCCAAACAAGACGGGTCAATATTAGCCTCTATGCAGATTTTCTACTAAGGGAATGGAGAACAGCTTGAGTCATTCCTCTGCATAAAAGATGACCTTCCACAGACCCAGACAATTAGACCCATAAGTCTGACCAACCTCATATGCAGAGCTATGGAAAGATTATCATGGAACTAATCATTAGGGCATAGGGAAAATCCAATCAGTGGACCTGTCTCAATTTGGATTTGTCAAGGGCAGGTCATGCTTACTCAGTCTGGTGGATTTTTTTGAAAAGGTCACCAAAGCAATGGATGAAGGCAAAATGGTGTACAGTGCAAACCTCAACCTGGCCAAAGCGTTTGATACAATTCCTCACTTAGGCACAGAAGAAAGCTAAATAAACTGGGAATAGACCCCCCCCCCCATGTTACCGTCTGGAATGCCAACTGGCTCACAGAGGGGATGCAGGAAATTAAAGTAGGGGGTATTATACCTCCACTAGGGTTGTTTGCTGGGACCTCTGATGTTTGGCATCTATTTTTCTGAAGTAAAAGTTAATATCAACGGCCTATGGCTGACTAAGTTTGCAGATGACTGCAAGCTGGAAGCAGTCATTGAATTCCTTAATGACTTAGCTGTCCTGCAAGAAGGTTTGTCCCAAGTGAATAACTGGTGCCAAAATCATGGACTGAAATCAAATGCCAAACAAATGCATTATTTTATCCTTTGGGAAGTCATCTACTGTAGGGAACTACCACATTGACAATGCACCCCCAAGAATTGACCCAGTTGTTTGGGATTTGGGAACATTTTGACCAACAATTGTTGTTAGAAAGTCTTCCTTTATTGCACAGCTTATAAATAAAGGGATTGTGTCTAGTTATGTCATTGTACCCCTTTGCATGCCCTCATTAGGCCAGTCATTGAAAATAATTCTCCCTTTAGCAAGTTTCTATCCAGGCACATGCAACAGCTGGAATGCCCATAGAGTTACCTTACTAAAAGTATACAAGGCCTAAACAACATGTCCTTCATGGACAGGCTCAAAGCCCTGTGAATATACTGCTTATCCTCTAGACAAGACAGAGGTGACCTGTGACTAGCATGCAAGGTATCCTCTGACCCAGTAGTGATGAATTTACTGCACATCAGCAAGTCAAATGACATCGGAAATACTCAGTATAGGGATCTGAACCTCTTCTGCAACATTAACTGAAAGTTTGAAGGGACAGATAGATCTCACTGAGGGTACTGCAGCTCTGGAACAGACTCCCCATCCACATAAAACAAAGTTCATTCCTGTCCATATTCAAGTGCAGGTTGGATCTAGGGATAGGATTCTGAAAATGTACCCAAGGACTGCCCCAATACTACTAATGGACAGAGGCAGCTCCTGAATGCTTTATTTTATGCATTGGTTCCCTCAAGTTTTCTATGGTATGATCCTAATTATTCTTGTTAGGGGTAATATATAATTATCAGTCATGGGATGGATAAGGCCACTGTCTAAGCAAATGGGATAGGTTAATTTGAGCACAAAAAGGTCACTTGGCTAGGCTTAAAATGGCCTACAAGGGCAGCTAGTATTGTACTTTCCAGTGAGCTTATAATGATTGCCATCCAGACAGACATCATGTCTGTAGTCTGGTACATCAACAAATAGGAAGGAACCAGGTCTTATCCTCTTTGTCACGAAGCCATGAGTGTGTGGAAGTGGGCGATCTCCACTGGTCATTTTCTGGTGGAAACGTACATGCCGGGGAAGTTCATCATTCTAGAGGACAGGCTCAGCAGGTCTGTCCTCATGCCTTATGATTGGTCTCTGAATCTTTCAGTAGCGAAACAGGTCTTTCTAAAGTGGGGTCAGCCTTGCTGCAATCTCTTCGCCTGTCCTTCCAGTGCAAAGTGCAGAGAGTTGTTCGCTCTGAATCCCCCACTAGGGCAGTCCCCCAGAGATGCTGTGGTTTATGCTTGGCCCTCCAGTCTTCTGTATGCTTATCTTCCACTTCCCCTGATTCCAAAGTTCCTTTAGAAAGCTCAACGGCTGGGGAGCTCAGTCATCCTCATTGCCCCATTCTAGCCTCGCCAAGTATAATTCCCTTCTCTGTGTTCTCATGTAGTGTGTCCTCCCTGGACATTGGATCTGGATCTAATTTCTCATCCCTCAGTGATTCCACACCCAAATCTGGCCAGTCTGAAGCTTACTGCTTGGTTGCTCCAGTTCCCATGATAGTTAGGACTCCCGGGCTATCTTCTCCAGTTAAGAAGATGTTGGTAGCAGCTTATAAATCTTCCACTAGGAAGGTTTATTCTAGTAATTGAAAATGTTTTTCAATATGGGCATCTCAACATGACTTGGATCCCTTTACTGCCCCAGTTTCTGCTATCTTAAGATTTTCTGGAAGGTATTTTTCAACAGGGGGCCAGTTTTTCTACTGTTAAGGTTCAACTGGCAGGAAATATTGTGGCTTCCCTGGCTTCTTCTAAGCTTTGTAAAGCCTTTTTGAATGGTACCTTTCTGCTTAGGCCTTCGATCAAGGACCCAACGCTGCCTTGGGATCTTACTCTGGTCCTTCAAGCCTTAGTTTCTTCCCCCTTTGAACCAGCAGCTTCCATGGATCTGCAGTTCTCGTCTTGGAAGACAGCCTTCCTGATTGCCATTACTTCAGCCAGAAAGAGTCTCAGAGCTCCAAGCCTTATTGGTTAAGCCTCCTTATATGGTCTTCCATGGAGACAGGATGTCCTTACGCACTAATCCTTCTTTTTTTCCAAAAGTGGCTTCGGAATCAAACATTAATCAGGTAATCCATCTCCCTGTTTTCATTCCAAAATTTCAGAATAAGGGAGAGCATAAATTGCACCTGTTGGACATTCATAGGCAATTACGTTTTTACTTGCACAGATCAAAGTCCTTTCGTAAATCTGATCAACTCTTTGTTTCCTGCACTAAGCCCTTTTTAGGGAAACCAGTATTGAAGGTCACCATTGCTCGTTGGATCTCTCAGTGCATAGTTCTGGAGTATTCAGCAAAAGAATTATCTCCACCAGGTCGTGTTTAAGGCGCATTCTACTGGGTCTGTGGCTACTTCGGCTGCCTTTTGTTCCAGAGTTTCTTTGGATGACATTTTCTCTGCGGCTGCTTGGGCATCTTCGCATACTTTCATCTCCCACTACCATTTGGATCTTCTATCCAGAAGCAGGGCATCCTTTGGCTCCACCGTGCTCCGGAATTTCCTTCCATGAGGGCCTCCCAGGAGTTTGGTAGCTGGGGACTCTGTCCCGCAGGTTGAAGAGCAAATGAAAACAACTTTAGATAGTTTTTGGCTAGAGGATATCCTGCTAATATTGTTCAAGAGATTAGTAGAGAAATTGTAACTAAAAGGTGTACATTATATAAACCAATCATCTCTTTGGACTTTGACACTAATACAATCACGAAAACACTAACTTCAAGACATGACACTTTTATCCTACCATTTAATCACTGTTCTCAACAGATAGTTAACGCTATACATGAAGCTTGGACTAGTGTCTTTGAACTAAATCCTGAATTTATGGACATAATAGGAAATACACCTAAAATAACATTTAGTAGAGGTAGAAACTTAAAAAATCTGTTTGAACAGCACACTAATTATGAATTGTACAAAAATTCTAAAATGAACAAATGTGGAGCATGTCATGTCTGTAGATTTATTAACGATGGTCCCTACCTGTATATCTACAATTATGTTAAGACTATTAGATGTCCAGGTGTATGTAACTGTAATTCAAATATGGTGGTTTATGTAGCATCCTGTACTGCCTGTCACGCGTTTTATGTAGGGAAAACGATTAGAAAACTTAAAACACGAATCAGTGAACATTTACGTGATATAAAAAAACACAAAAAAACCCACAAAACAACCAGTGCTCTCTATAACCACAGTATCAATTGTCCTAATTTTAAAAGATTTATATTTTTCATTATTGATAGAACATACAACAAAGGAAATAATGGTGGTGATGAAAAAATGATATTAGAAGCCAAGGAATGTTTGTGGCAACTTAGGCTAAATGCCACAACGTTGCCTGGCATTAATGAACAAATTTCTATATCTAGCATATTAAAGCTTAAATTGCAGTTTATTTAATATTTAATATTTATTATTTAATATTTAATATTGCTTTTCCGATATCATTACACCACCTCATTTTTTAATGTTCTTGTTACATATTTTAATGTTTGTGTTTATATTACATATTTTATTGTTCTTGTTTATATTACACACTATATATTTTAATGTTTTTGTTTACATTTATATGTTTAACTACATTAGATTATTATGTCACTATTTACATTATATATATTTATATATTTATAGTAAGTTTTTAAATATCTATATTATGAATTTATTAATATTTATTAATATTTATATATATTTTTTACAATTATTTATATTTAATATTTAATATTTACTATTTATATACATATATAAATATTTAAACATTAAGATAATCATAATATTTCTATATAGTATTATTTTGACATTGTAACATTTTCATTTTCTGATTATGATTCATTGATTTTAATGTACATATTAATATACACACTACATTTCGTGATACTGTGATTGTTTTATAACATTATTTTTTACAAATATATATATACAACACAATTCATACATCCTATGTTCACCATTATCTGTCCCTACGGATGCAAAAATGCTATAGTTTAAACACATTTCAAAAACACATTAAATGTTATATAAATACAAAAACATTAAATAGAAGGAAAAAGTATTTTAGATGTTTAACAAATATCGAGCACCTTCATATTTACTTGTATATATATATATTTTTTTTTTCATTTTCATGTTGTAGACTATGGGCAGCAACTGTGTGTTCATTTTGTTTTTTAATTAATTAATTAAGTTCAATGATGTAAGGCCTATTAAGGTTCAATTAGTGAAAAGTTTACTATATAAGGATTGATGGTAGTGTTCATTTATTACTCTGAAGATGCCCTATCTACTAGGGTGAAAGCGCTTAGTCGTTGTCGTTGGTTTTACTTGTCTGCGGATTTTGTTGGTTCTATTCAATAAAGGAGAACTTTTACACACCAGGATCCAAGGTTCGTTGGGTTTCTATTGCGTTACTAGTTTCTCGTTTGTAGAGGTTTTGACTTTAGATAGAGGTTATGTACTCACCATAATGTTCCATTTGAGTTGTTGCTTTTCATTTGTCTTCGTCCGTCCCTCCCTCCTCCCTCCTTCCCCCTGCCTTACATGGGCTGTGTGGTTGACTGGCCAGAAGAGACATAGCCTTTACTTTGGCATAACCTTGTATTTTCCTATGTTGCTCTCTGGGTATTTTTGGCCAAGCGATAAAGCCTTGAGTCAGGTTGGGATGCTATGGTTGGCAGCAAACTGGATCTGAGGGGAGGAGGGAGACAGGGGCATTATGGGTAGGGGAGGAGCTTGGAGCTCGGATCTGATGCTGGAAAATGCGGCCGAGTCGGATCCTTCCGGGATCCGTGTCCCACATGTTGAAGACAAATGAAAAGCAACAACTCAGATGGAACGCTATTGTGAGTACATAACTTCTTTTTTCCTCTAATTTATTGAAAACCATCTCTTGCAACAAAGTTGAAGCATGAACTGCTTTTCGCTGAACAGCTGCAGGATTTTTTCCAACCAGTGTTTTCTTTCCACCTTTTCTGGTTGATTTTCTTTTCAGATTCTTGAAATTTCTTCTTTGCTGGCATTTAGGCAGTATACTTATAAGGCTGTAGCTGAAGTTTACCCAAGCTGAGTTTGCTGACTTTCTTTCAGAGTTTCTCTTTCACACTGGGAGAGCTGAAATTAAGCTGTTGATTAGGGTGCAGCTATCTTGGAAGTCTTCTTTTGTAAGAACTAAAGGAAAATACTATGAGTTTTAAAAGTCAGGCAAACGTGGATTACACTCTCCTGAACTGGTGTTATTCTCAGATATGGTAGCAGGATTTAGTGTTCTGGAGGAAGAAGATTAACAAAAAGGGAATAGACAATTAGATATATGCATTCATAGAATGAATAAATTCACTTCCATCTGGTGATGAGTTATTTGCATTTTTCTCTGATCTGTATTTTAAGTCAATGAAGTGCACAACTGGGTTTGTTATACTCCCCATGTCTTTTATTTTTGTTTGTTTTGTAACTGAAGAGGAATTCCACTTTGGAACCAAGGAGTCTTAACAATAGTTTAAAATAGTCTTGGATTCTTCTCTGAAAAATTGACAGGACATTATCTTCCTTTAGAGAAAAACAAAAGGGTTTATGTTCTTTGTTGTTATTACAAAAGGGGTGGTTTGTCCCACCATGGATCTCAGCTACTTTAGTGAGCACTTCTGGCATGTCAGATGCTCTCTGTTGGGGGGGGGGGGGCTGTTTGCCACTTTCCTGTGGCTGCATAATAAACTCATGTCGGCATATCTTTGTTTGGGTCCTAAGAGGAACTTCCTTAGATTTGTGCTGTGTGAATTTTACAAATTGTACCAGACCTACTTTCAGAGGAACTTGCCAAAAGAGTTGTCAAAAGCTCTCTTGGGTAACCTGCCTGTGGACATCCAAAAAAATCATCCCTCATCTGTCTAACCTCCAATCCATGACTAATGCATTTGCATTCTAATGCAGCTGATGGTACATCTAGGGCAGCAGGCACCAGCATTGCAATCCATCGGCATGCCTGAATGTGCCTGTGTGACATCATGGAAGGCATCTACACATCCTTCATCAATACCCCCTTTGACAGTTTTATCCTTTATGGACCTAAAGGGAAAGAAATGCTTTACAGAAGTGAGTAGATAGGTAAGACCATCTTCTTCTTAAGCCACCTCAATCATTTCAAGTAACAGACGAAATTCCATATCATGGTTCAATTCATTCTACCTCTTTTGTGGAAAGATGACTAGATATGCTCCATAGATCTTCAGGATACGTACTACCATATGAAGATAGCAAAGCAATCCAGGAAATTTCTGTCTTTCTGGCTGGGAGCCATTCACTTTCAGTTCAGAAACCTAGACTTTGGTCTCACCACAGCCCCCAGTGGTCTTCACCAAACTGATGGGAGTAGTAGCAGCATATCTTAGATGGTAGGGGTTCCAGATGTTCCCTTATCTGGACAATTGGCTCCTTGCCACACCAGCCAAGGATCTACTACTTCAGTGCAGAGAATTCTTGCTCCGTCTAGCTCCACATTTGGGGATTACTGTCAATTCTTGTCAAGAGCCAGATAATGCCAGTGCAATAGAATCTGTCAGATATAGTCAGATTCCTGTAGTCCAGAATATTATCTCTGAATAAGGTAACTTCAAATGTCCTTCTCCACTATTTTCCCCCACCAAGACTAAATTATTGACTTCTGGGCTTGATGGCTACTTTGATCACACTAGTCCTTCATGCAAGATATCACATGACAGTCCCGCAGTAGACATTTTCTGTTGAGTGCTCCTTGATGTTGCATCCCCTTCCTACACTAATACTTCTCACACCAATATGCAAGAAACAGATCTGTTGGTGTTTGACCTCCCCTATAGTGTCATGGGGTCTACTATTCTTCCCTCCACTCCTGGTAACCACTGTGACCATAGATGCTTCTATTCTGGGGTGGGGGTGGCATTTTGTAGAGAAGACTATTCAAGGCTGTTGATTGATGAGAGAGGCCAATCTTCACATCAGTGTCTTGGCAGTCATACTAGCACTGTAGGCCTTTCAGGACTCCCTCTCCAAGTGATCTCCATCCAGACAGACAACATGGCGGTGGTCTGGTGTATCAACAAGCAAGGAGGAACCCATTCATATCCACTGTGATAAGAAGTCATGAAAGTCTGTCAATAGGTAATGTTTTCCTGTCCGTTTATAATCGTAGTGCACCTCCTGAGGATTTCCAGTGTTCTGGTGGACAAACTGAGCAAGTGACTGGGGCTAACCTTGCTGTGATAATTTTGCTTCATACCTAAACAATATGTGCAGCAGTTACTTTGCCCTAATCAGTCCCAGAGACAGTCACAGAGAGACCCTGTAGTCTACTTTTGGGCCTCCCAGGTCTCCTTTATTCCTTTCTACCATATCCTCTCATAACAAAGTTTCTTCAGAAAGCCAAGATGTGCAAGGTCAAAGTTATTCGCATTGCTCCCTTGTGGTCCAGGCAGGTTTGGTTCCCCTTTTTTTGGCCTCACCTAATAGTTCACTTTGGGTGTTGGACGTCATACATCAGCCTTCTGGTCAGCCTCATTAAGACAAAAAAAAAAAAAACTGGAAATGACTGCTTGGTTTCCCCAATTTTAATGATGTCTAGGAGTGCCAGGCTGTATGCCCTAGTTATTCAAATCTTATCCTCACAAAAAAAAAAAAAAAAATACCAGAAGGGTTTACCTTAGCAAGTGGAAAAGATTCATAATATGCGCTTGCTCCAGAGGTTTAGGCCCTTTTTCAGCCCAACCCCTCTTCCATCAATTTTAGATTTCTTGGCAGAATTATTTCACAAGGGATCCAGTTTTCCAACTTTCAACGTACACTTTGCAGTTATTTCCAATTTCATGTGGTGCAGAATCAGCCTTCCATTGCTTCTGTAAATATTTCCAGGGCTTTTTTAAACAGAACCCTCCTTTTTAAGACTTCCAGTCAGGGATATGGTTCCCCTTGGGACATTACAGTCAAGCTACAACTTGTGACTAAGGCTTCTTTCGAGCCTACCTCTTCAGTGAGCCTAAAATTTCTGTCTTGGCAAATTCTGGTTTTAGTGGGGATCGTATTGGCAAGGATTATCTTGGAGCTTTAAGCCTTATCCTGCAAACCTCCTTATCTGTTTTTGTATAAAGATGGAAAAAATCTTTGAGAAAAAAATCCCCACTTCCTTCCAAAGGTGGCATCTGAAACCAACTTTAATCAAATGATTAATCTACCAGTGTTTTTCCCAAAGTTCCCAAACAAAGGAGAGTATACCTTACATTTTCTAGACGTTCATCATTAACTTGGGTTTTATTTACACAGGACAGAGGATACCAGAAAATGCTATCAACTCTTCCTTGCCTACTGAAAGCCCAAATTGGTTCAAGAAGTTTCTAAAGTAACACTGTCAAGGTGGCTTCCCAGCTGTATTTCCTTCATTTATGAAAAGATGGGTATGACTTTAGTTGGCAAACCAAAGGCTCATTCTACCAGAACACTGGCTACCTATACTACCATTTTGAGTTAGGGTTTCCATTGATGAAATTTGTGCTGCAAAAACTTGATCTGCTCTTCATACTTTTGTGTTGCACTTCAAGTTGGATGTGCAGTCCAGATCCTGTACATCCTTTGGCTCCACCATTTTATAGGTCCATAGGTTCATAGATGTTTACTAGGCTAACAACCACAAAGGCCTTTTTAAGCCTAGCCATGCATCCCAAATCTCTGACAAGTTCTGATACCCTTGATAAGTGTAAGCATGGGCCTGGGAGATGAACCATTTACAGGTTACCTGTTTGCATTAGAGACATAGGTGCCAAACCAAGGATGAATTTCCAGTTTCCCATCCAGTTGTCCAAGTTGAACTTGTATTGGGTTAGGGAGAAACTCTAATTCACATGGATGGGGAGCCTGTTCCACAGACAGGGTAGTCTCTGGGATACATACCTGTCTCCCCAGCAGGTCTTGTTTATATCACAGGCAAGGTTTAAGTCTTTAGAACGGGTAATTCTGCTACCGTTTGTTTTGTGGATATGCAGGAGTTTATCAGAGTGGGGTCTGACAATGCGATGTATGCCAGGCATAGATGTCCCTTCAAAAGCCTGTAGGAGACAGAATTCAGGGATGGGGCCTTGAAGCTGTCTGCATAGGAAATATTATTTACGCCCTGTATTCTTTTGCCTTCTTTGAAGGTTGGGCATCGGTCTGGCAACTCGGTACTGTAAAAATCAACTGTCAATCATGAGCTGACTGGAGTTGCGCTGTGGCGACCCCTAACCGGGAAAAGCCGAAAGACAATATATTCTTTTAGTGATGAACCTCTGTGGCCATTCCAGTTGTTGGACATGCCTGGTTAAGTACATACCAAAGGGTGCATTGTACTCACTGATGGGTCTGATGAATGCCAAATACAGTGGAACAATGTACAGCAAAAAGTATTGGCTCCCGATGGTCAATAAAGGCTTTGATAAAAGACTTCAATGAAAGAAAGAAAAAACTACTGCTTTAGCGTAATGCAGTTTAATTCCATGCTTTCGCCAGATAGACTTCATCAGAAAACACAAATACAAAATATCTACTACACCCAGTTATATACAAAACCACACCTATCATTAATCAGTTAAAACAATTACATAATTATGAAGTGCACATTTAAAAACATCCTAAAAATCAATACTTCTGTAGTATTAAAATTTTATTATTTATATACTTTTAGCTTTTTATATCTCAAAAAAAATTTTATTTTTATAGATTCATTTATCCCAGGTCTTTTATCAACCTCTAATCTGCCATAATGTCTCTTTTTGTTCAAGGTCATTTCTAAAGTCACCCCCCTCCCCAAGTCCTTCATACCAATTTCTAAAACAGAAAACATTTTTTTAATATTTCCTATATTACAATGTATGTTTAAATAGGGCACTTTTTACATCTTTTGTTTTTATACTATATACATGTTCCATAATACATTTCATTGAACTACATGTGGTCATTCCTACATAGAATGCATCACATCCACTGCATGAACTGATGTAAACTGCTCCTGTTGTTCTGCAGGTGACATGACCAGGAACTTTAAAAGTTTGTGGGCAGTGTGGTAACATAATACAAGGTCCAACTAATATATACCTACAAAAATTACAATGTCCACACATAAACATGCCCATTTCCTTGTTTATTCGCATTACCGCAGATTTAACTCTAGTATAATCATTCTGTAATAATTTCTTAATACTATGTGGATTTCTGTATACAAAGTTTGGTCTTAACCCTACTATTTTAATTAAATCCACATTGCCCTTTAACATTTTCCATTATGATAGTTACCAGGGATGGATGACTTCCTAAAGGATGCTATTATGCATTTCTTGGCATTTAGTTGTAGTCCATGACTCTGACACCAGTTATTTGTCTGTGTCAGCCCCTCCTGGAGAACATTTGTGTCAGTGTGAGATTCAATGACAGCTCCTAATTTGCAATCATCTGGCAATTTAGTCAGCCAGAGACTACTGACATTGGCCTAGACTTCTGAGAAGTAAATGCCAAAAAGGAGTGGTCCAAGGACTGATCCCTGAGGGACTCCACTTGTGACTGGCCTCTTTGTAGAGGTGGACTCCCCAATTCTAACTTCCTGTGTCCTGCCAGTTGGCTATCCATCAGGTGACATACGAGTTTGTACCTAACCTCTTGAGATTGTCAACAATGCCCGAGTGGGGTATTGTGTCAAATGCCTTGACCAGGGCAAGGTAGGCAGTGTGAATGATTTTGACCTTGTCCATTGCTTTGGTGACCTTCTCAAAGAAGTCCACTAGGTTGAGTAGGCATGATCTGCCCTTGCCGTAACCAAACTGGTTTGAGTCCAGTGTCTGGAGGTTTACTATATCTCTATTGATCGTCTCCACAATGATTCTTTCCATGACTTTACATATAAGACTAGTGAGATTTATGGTTCTGTAGTTTCCAGGGTCTGTGGATGGCCCACCTTTGTGCAGAGGGCTGACTGTTGCCTTTCTCCATTCATGAGGCACAAAGCATGTTTGGAGCTACAGTTAAATAGTAATTCCAGAGGCTCTGATAGGTCATGCTTCATGCTATTTAGAAGGCATCCTGGGATATTGTCTGGACTCATTGATGCAGTGTTCATGGTCTTAGAGCATTAAGGACCAGTTTCCTAATGATATTAGGAGGAGTTATATTTGATTATATTTCCTGAGGGAAGGTAGAGAGGGAGAGAGGAATAGCTGCTATATCTTCTGGCTTAGTATAGGTGGCTCCATTTACAATGAGCTCTGCACATAATTGTGTATTGCCTTTGAGGTTGCGGACATAGCTAAAGAATGCTTTGTGGTTGTCCTTGGCCTGGGAGGCCAAACTTACCTCATTTGGCTTTGGTAGACTTTGTTTGTCCTCTGAGATGTTTGTTTAGTTTGATGAGAGTGTTTTTATCTTTCTGGGTGCTGTACCTTCTAATTTTTGCCATGAGTTTCTTCCTCCTGTTATACATCTGATTGATTTTGTGATTCCACCAGAGTGGCTTGTTTTCTGAGTTAGTTCTGTACTTCTCCCTGATGGGTACAGCAGTATCTATGCAGCTATGAACACGCTTGTACAGGGTTTCTGTGAACAGTTCTGCATAGAAGCCTTAATGCCCTTGGGTCCCTGTGAAATAGTCTCTGGATCCGTAATAGGATTTTTAAAAAGGAATTTGTGTGAATCAGGAACCCTGAAATATCTGTCAGGTTTTCTGGGAGCAGGAGGCAAAGAATCAGGGGCCAAACTAGATTCCAAAAAAGCATCATCAACAATGTCTAGTACAGGAGGAATAGCTAAAGGCCTATGCTGAGGCAGGAGTAAGAAATCTCTAAGCCTCTTTTTTGAATCAGAGAAATCCTGGTTTTCCCAGTGGAAATGCTCCCTAAGGGTATGTAAGGTTTCACCAAAAGAAAAATCCTCTGGAGAGGAAGCAGAGGGAATAGAGTCCTCTGCATCTGAATCCTCATAAGTAGAGAAGGGCAAATCCAGATCATCATAAGAATCAGAATCTTAGTCAGAAGATTCATAAACAACTTCAGTCTTAGGTCTCTTTGAAGGGGGAGGTTGGCTTCCCCTGATTAGAGTTATAAGATCTTCAGCCATTCTTATCATTTGTTTTTAGGCATAGAGGCCTGAGCATGCAACCTGGGCATTGGTTTTTTAGGCATGGTTTGAGATTTAGACCTAAATGAAGAAGGAGGCGTCGGTTTAATATGCAAGCCCATAGGCCTGAATACACCCTCAGATGCCGGTGCCTGCACAGTGGCTCCGGACCCATCCAAGGTAGAGACATCCACAGATTCCATAGCTGAAGTATCTTGCACCGTGCCTGCACAGTGGCTCCGGACCCATCCGAGGTAGAGACATCCGCAGATTCCATAGCTGAAGTATCTTGCACCATACCGGACTCCGAATGGATCTCAGTAGAGGCCTGCGAATCAGAAGTAGTGGGTATCAGGGGCTGCGAAAGCACCTCACTGAGTACCAGTGAACTGGCGACTGGCTTAGGAGAAGCGTCATCGGCAGTTTTGGACCTCAGCGGCCTGTCTCTGTCTTTATCTTTGAGGTTTTCCGAATCCCAGTAATCGAATGGCTAACCGACATTTCTGGATAATTAAACCAAGAACCAAAATATTTAGAGGTGAAAATATACCGACGACGGATAGTGCGCTGATTAAATAAAGCACAAAACCAAGAGCAAGGTATGTCGTGGTCAGGGCTTAGGCAAGGAATACAGTACGAATGAAAATCTTTATGAGGTAATTGCTTTCCACAAGTAATGCAATTATTAACTTTTAATGACATCGGTAAGGAGCAAGAAAAAGTTTCCCCAACAGGTTACTTAGCTTTAGTTGAAGACTTCGGTTCTGAAACTCGAAAACGAAAATTTCAGGAGTCTGCCAACCAGCACTTGCGAACTGCTTCTGCTTCGGGCACCGCACGTCAAGAAAGACTGATGCAATGGCATCGGCTGCATGTTTTATACCCCTGACAACCTGACGTTATGGAAGAAGGGACAGCAACCAACGCAGGACCCAGTACTTTGTTAATCAGGCTGACTGAGGGCTACTGCAAGCAGATAACCCAAATGTAATGATTGCAACAGTGAAACACGAAGAACATCTGAGTGCATGCGTAATGTGGCAGATCCTAGCCCCTGATAAGCAATTGACCGTAACTTTCTCCTTACTCAGCCTGGTGAGAGGGACATCAGTGTGTCTTACGATGGAGTCTCCATTGACTAGAATGTTGGATTGTGTGTTGACTTGCCTTATGGGCTTATAGGTAGAGGCTCCATGAGATGTAGCTCTGTGTGTTGATGTGGGTGTTGTTTTGAAAGTGTGTTTTTGGGGCTTCTGAGGATATTTCTTATTTGTACTTTGTCTAGGAGGTCTTAGTGGTTTAGGAAGGTTACATGTTAGTGCCTCAGTATATGTGGGTTTGTATGCCTGCTTTGAATTGTGCATGATGGGTGCAGCATGTGTACTGCTGACAACCTTATTGACATTAGTACTTTTATGTGAGAGCTTTCCCTCTAGTGACATTGTGTAAATAGATCTCTCACATACCATATCAGTTTATGTGAGAACTTTCCCTCCAGTGACATTGTGTAAATACATCACTCACATACCATATCAGTTTGTTTGAGAATTAACTGGTTGTCAGTAAATATGAGGCAATTTCTACATTGCCTCAGGATACCCATATCCACCAAGCCAGTAACGGAGACAGTAGGAAAGTTCATATCCATGTTAACAGACCCTTTTTTATTGATTAGACTGTTGGAGTGAGAATATCAGTCACTGACAGGAGTATCTGGTTTGCAGCTATGTGGACAGTGCTTGTCACTGCATACTAGTTGTCCTGTGTGCAACTAGATATTGGAGAAATTGCAGTTGTGCTTTTACAGGAAAAATGTCACTCAAGGTGTCTGAGTCTGTACAGAGCACTGCCAAACACTTGAGGGGAAGTTAATACGTAGACCCTGAACATTTATGGATGAAGTATTTAGGCAGATATTATGAAGTTAGAAACAAATTAAGCAGTACTTACTAAAAACAAAGAATTGGCTGTCAAGAATAGTGAAAAGAGGGGAGTTGCATGAATGGCTACTACTAATACTGGTCTCACCACAGCTTCACTCTGTTGGGATACAATACTCCTTTGCTTCTTCTGTCACCAGAAGCAAAATGTTAGCACCAATCCCAAGAAGAGAAGCAGGCCACAGCCTGTCTGGTGATCCACAGTCTTGTCCCAGATGATGCAAGGGTCTGTAGGTTTGTAGCCTTTTTCTGGTTGATACCTTGAATAGCAGTCAGACCAATCGGTATGTTAAGCACAAGCACTCATTCTCCAGCCTGAAACAGTCAAGAATCAGTGCACTCTGCTCATACTCTCACCAGGATCAGAATATGAGCACAGATTCCAAGCTGTCACATATAAAGGAGTTATTAGGATTTCTGGTGATCAGCAGTCTCCAGGACATAATGTCACTGTACTACTTCTCTCACCAGGAGAAAACAGAAGCATTAATCTCAAGATGACTACTGAGAGCCAGAATATGGGCTCTCAAATAACTGGTGGTATTCCAGTAGATGCTTAAAGGTAAGATGAAAAAAATGGTTTATCCTAAACACTGCAGTGTGCAGTAAGCAGTTAGATATGAAAGTGGGTAACTTAAGTTTTAGCTGTATAAAAAGTTAAGTTTTAGTGGTGTGCCACTATTTTTAAAAGAGCAAGACAGATTGAAAGGAGGTGGGCACCTTTGTATTCTGGTACTGTGGAATACAGTAGGATGGCCAATAAATTTAAATAGTGAAGGGGAGTGATTTCACAAAATGATAATTTTGTGCTTACGCACACCAGCCAGTAAAAGGAGAGGGGCAGGTAACTAGAAAGACAGTGACTCACAAGAGACAGAGCTGTGTTCTCTTTTGAAGTTTTAATATGCATTTAAAAGCAGAACACAAGTAAAACATAGTGTAAAGAAGCAGAACTTTTCTCAGGTCTTGCGAAAAGATGCTTTGCAAGTCAGTTGGGAACTTCAGCTGGGTTTGTGTCTTGCACAGGAAAAGTCATCTTCCTCCAGGATCATTGAGTTCACCTCAACCAGCTAGATCTTTGGGCAATGATTTTCATCTTAAAGGTTTGGAAAGGGTAGCTGAAACCAGATTCTCTCCTGTTTAGGTTGGACACCCAAGTTCTGTTATGTTACCAAACAAAAAGGGGCTGCATAAGCAGTAGAATGACGGTGTGAGTTTGTAAGTAGGTTGTATACCAGGACATCATTTTCACAACTGTTCACACCATGGGGATATGAATATGTGCCAGACTGTCTTACCTGCATCTCCACCTCTAGTCTAAAGCTGCAGGTTTGGGAATCCTGTCTGACCAAGATGACCTAGAACAATGTCATCCCTGAGATTGATTAGCTGACTACTCGAGACATGTGGTCCTCATTTTTCTGCTTGGCTAAACATGACAAGGGATCTTGATTTTTTGCTGTTTCCTATGTTGTGGCAAAATTCATATATATCCTTTTAGGGGGTTTTCTTGACAGCACATGTCATCTTAAAAATAATTTTCATCCTTTTTGTCCCACAGTGACTAAAAATTATGTAGTTTCAGGTTCTGGTCATCAGTATTGCAGAAAATTATCTCAGTACAAGCCAAGAAAGTTTGAGTCCATACGATGTATTCCAGGGGTCTGTGAGCTCACCTAGATTTTGGGCATCGTCAGCGACCTCGTAAAAAAAAATAAAAGTTGCTCCTCTCACAGTCAATTTATAATAAAGAAAAGAAGAAGAAAAACAGATTTCCCTGTGTGCAGCTGAGATGCTTAATTTCCGCATTTGCGACTAAGCATCTGCTTGCCCTGAGTGTTTAGAGATGGAAAGAAGGAACAACTTCCGCATTTGTGGCTTAATCTGAGCAGCTGCTCACTTGCCCTTTGTTTTCTGCAGAGCAGTTAGAACTTGGAGGGAAATTTAAACTACTGTTCTGTTTCCTCAAGTAAGGTCCAGGATTTGTTGTTCTCTGCTGACAGAAATTACTGCAGAGCTGATCTTGGTGAAATTATTGAAAAACCCTGGCCTGAAGGTATTTCTTTAATAACGCCTTAAAAATGAAGTGAACTGTGCAGATTTTTACAGAATGTTCAGATTTTTGCGTTGTTTGGTCTGTTTGTCATAAAATTGTGTTTACTGGGAATATCCCTGTTAAATCATTTTGGACTGAAGTCAGAAAATAATGGCAGACGTTTGTGCTTTAGACTTCATATCCTTCAGAAAACTCGTACTAATGCAAAACTTGTTCTATCAATTTTCTAAGCTTGAAAAGCAATATTTAAAATGTGTCCTTAATTTTGGCCATCTGTCTCCCACCACATTATGACACGCTTTGTGCAGATTTCTTGTGCTGAAGAGGTTGAGAGGTATGGTGCGTGTGTAAGAGGGGAGACAGGTTTGTGTGTGTGTGTGTGTAAGAGGGAGGCAGGCAGGTACATGTGTGCGTGTGTAAGAAGGAGAGAGGTTGCCAGGTCTGTGTGGATAAGCGGGAGGGAGGGAGGGAGGCAGATATGGGTGGCGTGTGTGTGTGTGTGTGTGTGTGTGTGTGTGTGTGTGTGTGTGTGTGTGTGTGTGTGTGTGTGTGTGTGTGTGTGTGTGTAAAGAGGGAGGCAGGTAGGTGTGTGTGTAAAGAAGGAGGGAGGCAGGTAGGTGTGTGTGTGTGTGTGTATTTGTGTGTGCAAAGAGGGAGGAAGGCAGGAATGTGTGTGTGTGTGTGTGTGTATTTGTGTGTGCAAAGAGGAAGGAAGGCAGGTAGGGGTGTGTGTGTGTGTGTGTGTGTAAAGAGGGAGGGAGGGAGGCAGGTAGTGGTGTGTTTAAGAGGTAGGTAGCATACCCTTCAGCTGTCCAGGTTTTTGCAGAATATCCAGATTTTTTACCTCATAATTTTAGTCTGTTTCTCAGAGAATTGTGTTTTTCTGGCAAATCATTTAGGACTGAAGTCAGAAAAACAATGGCAGACATTTGAGCTTTAGATTTCATATCCTTCAGAATGTTCGTACTAATGCAAAACAACTTTCTTTGAGCGGTGCGATGTGTGTGCAGGAGGGAAGAAAGTAGCTGTGCATGTGTAAGAGGGAGGGAGGTGGGGATGTGTGCATGTAAGACATAAGTAGCATACCCCCTCAACTGGCCAGGTTTTTGCAGAATGCCCAGATTATTGCCCCATATCTTTGTCTGTTCTGTGCAACTGTTTTGTTTAGCTAGCTAACAAATGGTATCAGTACTATGGTATAGAATTTTAAAACAGTGTTAGTAGCACAATAGGTAGCATGTTTGCATTTTAATGCAGAAGGCTGTGGGTTGTACTCCCACAGCATGTAGATGGATTGCTGATACTGTGTTGTATTTTCAGGGGGTGGGGTGCTGAAATCATGTATATGTCCTCCTTTGGATGAGCTGCCTAGTAACTATGAATCTGTTTGCAGTTCACCATTTTTTTTATGTAACATAAGTAGATAATTTAATCTTCAAGGGCAGTAGGCACTGAATTGATATGTAGACGAAACACTGAAATATAAAGTTGTTGGTTAGCAGCAACCTTTTCATTGGTTACAGATCTGTTTAAGGTGGAATTAGATGACTTTTACTTCTGCAAAGATTGTGCATATTGATTGATACTAGTGGATTGTAATGACAGAAGTTTGAGTGGCCTTTTATGGTTGAAATGTTCTAAATTGGGCAGTTTTGTCATTATTGGTTCATATGTTTTGTTTCACTGCTTACTGGAAAAATGTGCATGGTCCTAAAAATGTTCGTGAGGGACCTATGCTTTGAAAACAGCCCAAAGGTAAACTTAATCCGCCACTAGCCAGATGCATTTTCCTTGAATGTGGGTTTCAGTGAATTACGAGTTTCAAAGGCAGAGAAGTTTTAATGCTAAGTCTGTTTTCATTGTGAGACTGTATTGCTTTGTTTAGCATTAGCAAATGTCTATCAGTGTTTTTGCTATAAAATTTGAAATAAAAGTTTTAAATGAAATCCAAACATCTGTAATTATTGTAGAAGTAAAGCAGAAAACAGTATACACACTGAGAATTTTGAACATTGTTTATGGCAACTGGGGGGATAGCCAAGTAATGGGACACCGAAATGGCTGTATGGGAGGGTTGATCAAAACATAACACTGCCACCTATATGGGTCTGCCAAAATATTTCCTTGATAAAACGTGTCATCCAGCTTGCAAATTTCAGAACCACTGGGATAGAGAATATAAAAATTGAGTGATAAATATAAGAATCAATAGGATGAGGTTAGAAAAGATTGGGGAGTGAGATTAGAAAAGTAATTTAGATGGGAACAATTGCAGGGCAAGTATATGGCTCCAAAGTATGTAACAATATCCAGAACTTTTAGGATTTTTGCTTGGAAATATTTCTATAGGTATTTTTATACCCCAAGCAGACTGCTAAGAATTTTTACTTCGGGAAGATGGCAAATGTTGGAGGTGTGATGGGGAAGAAAGAGGTAACTGAGAGTATAATGAGTTGGCAGATTTAAAAAATTACCCTACAGGGTACTCTGTCAGAAATATTGGGGGAGTGCATGGCTGTAACTAAAGAAATTTGTATTTTTTACCTGGAACACCGGCTCTGTAGGACCTAGACACAGCAAGATGCTGTTAACTCTCTTGGCTGCCAAAAAAGCAATTATTAGAAAATGGAAATCAAAATCTAAACCAACTATATTTGAAGTATTACAGTAAATACTGTAAAACAAATGAAAGAACTGGAAGTAGGATCTTTAGAAAAGAGAAGGAGCAAATTACAATGGAATTTGTATGAACAATACATGAAAAATAATGTTGAGGAGAAGACATTATAAGGGAGGACAGGAATTGAGCAATTTATGTAATGGACTGAATGCAATTGGGTACTTACGTATTATTGCAACCAGATTTTCTTGGTAATGCAGGTTGATTTCTGATGTGTAAAGTGGTACAGATAATGCAGTAAAAAACACAGAAACAATATTTTCTTTACCATTTTTAGTTTGCTTAGGTAGGTTTGAGTTAAACACATAAAAAAGTAATGTTTTACTGTAGGTATGCCCTTTCACAGATACCAAAAGCATGGACATTCAGTCATTATTTGATCGGAGGATAACACCATTAGCAAATAAAACCTAGGCAGTACTGTCCACTTATCAAGGACAAAAAAATCCTACAATCACATATCATGCTCATCCAGTATCACCACATTGGATAACCTGATAGTTTTACTGCAATAAAAGTTTCCTATCATGTGTGTTTGTTAAATTTGGCAACCACTTTCTTATTGTACTTTGCAAGCTTCTATTGTACAGTTTCTTTTAAAACCCTGTTGGCACAGCTTAAAGAAATAAACAGATTACCTGAAATCATTTACATGTCTCCCAGTTTTTCTTTACAGAATTACATCCACACAATTACAATAAATTAGGACTACAGCTCCCAAATAATCCTTTTGATAGTAGAACAGTCACTCTGCGAATTGAAACAAATCCATTTTACGGTAATCTTTTCCCCAATACGATAGCAGCTGAGCCAGTTGAACCGTGCGTCTTAAAGTACGCATAAACAAGAAGAAACCTTTATCGGTTCTTTAACTTCCTGAATGTAATACAAACAAACTTGCTTGATCTCAATAAAGACATTAAACAACATCTTACGCTATTTCTAACACTCCTTTCAGGTCAACACACGTATTCATGCAACCATCATGAATCATGGTCATTGTATTCATTGCCTGACGTCTGTAAAAACACACTACCCACAAACCTAAATGTATCCCTTATTCATCTTCCAAACCCATCAAGAATATCCCAGAACACTTCAATACACATTAGTCAACCCTATTAAACTAAAAAGACATTGTTTCACTCAAACATAACCAATTTCCGCATATCTCAAATCTGGTTGCGATAATGTGCAAGTACCTGCAATTGTTATAAAGAAATAAAACATATATGAAATGTATGAAAATTAAAATGTTAGTTGGGGTTGTTTTCTTTTATTTTCTTTTAATTATGTGTGCCTATGTCTTAAATGATAATTTAATAAAGGTGTTTAAAAACGGTTTCTTTGCCAGCCACAGAATCATGATACAGTATTATCAGGGTTATGGAATGGGAATAGGCTGTCTATTTTTGGCTGCATGCCTTTGAAAAATAATTACCATATATTTTATAATGATTTGATTTTATATAATTATTTAGTTCAGTAATTACTGTACTATCTTTGTTGATATCATAAGTAAAGGACCTTCTTTTTCGCACATCAGGACATGTTTCTGGTTGCAGCCATGGGCCCACCTGGAGGTGGTAGGACTGTGATCTCTGGACGCCTTCAGAGTCGATTCAACCTCATCAATATGACCTTCCCTACGGTGAGTTATTTTACTTTGGAATACTGTACGATTATGCCTGTGTGCCTGTATAAATCTACACAATTAAAAATAATACATATGGATCCAGTGCATGGATATAATAGAAATAATTTTTAGTTGTGCTGTTGGGGAGTCGGGCGGTGTACAAATCAGCTTATGATTATTGAAGCCATGTGTTAGATATATATATTCAGACATTTATAACAGTGAGTATACACTTCTGTTTGCTAGACTGTATGTAGGAAAATATAGTCGCTTAGATGCATGTACATTTCTGTTTGTTAGCACGCATATATTAAAGGGTTAAACTGCTCTTAGCTGAGAAGCAGAAAGGCATCCAACTGAATGTAATACAAAACACTTAGTACCTGGCACAACCTTCAGGGAATTACAGGTAAAAAATCAGGTCAGGGAGAATCGAAAGACTGCTTTCATACAGAAACATTCTCAAACAGAAAAGACTCCCTAAGATTATTCACCTTGAAACAGAATACAATGAACAGACTGTATGACATCCGAGAAATACCAGAGTACTGACTTTACAAGTTCCCAACAGACTGGAAATTCCAAAGACTGCTTTCATGTATATAACAACATTAAAAGTGTATGATGTTAGATCTGATTTTTTGTTAGATCTGGTAACTGGAGAACATCATCTATGCTGCCTAAAAAGTTTAACCTGAGACAGTAAAGCTATAAAACTGCACAGTATTGTACATGTCGTCTGTTATATATAAAAGTTATTTTATTAGTACTGCGCATAATATAGTGCTGAAAAGGTTAATAGTCTGCAAAGTTCAGTACATTAATCAGACTTTGGTTTCAGCAAAGGCACCAGCAAGCAGCAGCAGCACAGACATCTGCATTTAATTTTTCAGTGGCGAGCCTTGTGTGTATTCGAACACAGGGGGAGTGGTGCCTTGTATAAGGTCACTTCAGTAAAAGCGCAGTAACTAGCATTTATATATGTAATTGAGTCCTCAATAAGAGCACTTCAGTTTCCACAGTTTGCAGTAGTACAGTTCCCCAGACATCTGGATCCCGAGTGAGACTGCCGTGCAGGAAGGAAGTAGTGCCATAAATTCTCCAGGTCGGTGAATTCTCAGATTTCGGATCTGCATCTGCCAGCTTTGTTTCATCAGCTTTTCAAGTAACTGCAGAAGTTTTCTAACCATCTACAGTAAGCAGTATGGCCAACTGTCCCTATAGAACTGGTAAGAGATCTTTTGTATTTACATGCAGTATAGATGCCGGTAAGGAGGGTAGTAAACAGGGTCTTACACTTAATATATCAGAATGACCAGATAACATTTTGGAGAGACTATTTAAATCCTTATTAGGGCAAGTTGACAGTCAGGAATTATGCAAATAGGTAGTAACATTTGACTGGTATTTTCTACAGAAAAACTTGTGGTATGACAGTAAATGTTTATTGTGTCAGTCATGTAAAACTGCTTTCTGTGTGCAATGTCATAAAAGTACAGTTTATTTATTTTTTTTATTTATTTTACACTTGTCAACCAGGAAAGTCCGATTTGGACTGAGCCAGTTTTCAGCGGAGGCCCGGGAAGAAACACTCCAGACGCATGTCTTTGTAATGAGTGGCCTCAGCTCATTTCAGTACAGTTCAGACTGTTAATGGTAAACAACCAGATAAGGGTTGCATTATTTCCCGATGTTAAACAATTATGGCCTTTCACCACATGTAAAATGTTAATTTCAAAGCTACAATAACAGTCAAATCAAAACTATTGTTTTGATGCACAGATTTTCCTGTACATCTTGTTACATCCTTTAGACAAAAGTACAATAAAGTCACTGCACAGCACAAAACCGATAGGGACAGAAACAAGGTTCATAGTGAACTGATGGAAAAATTTCATAAACTTAAGAGACAGAGTGAGTTCAGAGAGTTCAAAAATGATGTACAAACACTTTTTCAGAAGTACTTAAGAGCTTCAGAGTCAGGAGAACAGGTTACTAAGAAATATCAGACAGCCCAACCAAAATTACAAGACAAAAAGAATCTGGTTAGTAAGGAGCTAAAGAAAGAAATTCCAGACCTTGCACAGCAATTAGCTAAACTGACAGAAAATAATTTACAGCATAATATTTTACATTTAGAAAATGGTTAGCGTACACAGCAGAGTCTAATGTATGGACAAATGATTCCTAAATGTTTTAAAGCTTTCATTCAGTTAAAGCAAGATACTTATCAGTTAAACAGTAAAGTAGGATGTATGACAGCCGTTCTTATGACATACACATAGGGACAGCCTCTCATAGCTAAGCTGTTAGATAATTTCATGTATTTTCTTTTCAGCTGAAGTGCATCGGTTTAAAATGCACAAGAGCAAAAGGCAGATAACAGCAAATGTCAATAATGTAAATATAAGCATGTGTTAGTTAAGCCAGTATCTATTGTGTTTCTTATAATATTTTGTAATTGTATAATAGCATCAAAAATAGCAGAGACCCTGGCAAAAAAGGTATACAAAAGTAATATTACTAATATAAGTTGTACTGAGTACGTAGTACTACAAACAGAACTCTAGGTAATTTCTCTTGTCCAGAGACGCAATCATGTCATATTGAAAATCTTTCCTTAGACCAGAGTGTCACAGTCTGGACAACAACCAGAGAGCAAGCATACATTCAATTCTCATAGCGTAAAACAAATAAACAATACTGCAATAAAATACTCCATACTGCAGGGGGGAAAGGGCACTTTTTCAATTTTACACTGACTGTGTAAACAGTACTGCAGAAAGGTCTAAAATTGTCATCAAGTAATTAGGTTACCAGTAACATGTACAGTAGTGAGACAAAATATTAATGTCACTAAGTGTACATTACAGCCCATATTATGTACAGATGCAAAAAATTCTGTACAAGCAAAACTAAAAGTAAGTAATAAATATGCTTTTCGTATCATCATCATCTTCTTTCGGCTGTTCCCATTAGGGGTCGCCACAGCGTATCATCTGTTTCCATTTCTTCCTGTCCTCTGCATCTTGCTCTGTCACACGAACCACCTGCATGTCCTCTCTGACCACATCCATAAACCTTATCTTAGGCCTTCTTCTTCTCCTATTACCTGCTAGCTTATATTAAATGGTTTAATATGTAAACAGCATTCTTCGGTGTATAAACCATGATGTGAAGTTGTTCAATCTTGCCAGTCATTCTTTACTGATGGGTTCTGAGCTGATCCCTCGGCTCCGATATGGCCAATTGCAAAGCTCGAGGTCTTCATATAGCTGGAGATCAAGTCCCTATCCCATGATGCACCTATGAATTACCTCAGATCTAGTTTGCCGCTGCAACAGATCGGAGGTTCTGAATTAGCTCAGGCTAGATAAGAACATTTTTTTCATTAAAAATTCTATAAAAGTTTTTGATAGTATACTTAGTTAGCTAGGTTTGTCTATAAAGCTCTTATAGCTTTTAGTGTGCTATTCCCTTCTCTTCTACTATTTTTTAGATATTTTTAGTTGACCTCTTTTTGGCCTAGTTACTTGTAGCTCTTATAGGTGTGGTCTGTCTAGCCTTCAAGTTTTTTATGTAAGGCTTAGTTCAGTAAACCTGTGTTTATATTGATAAGCTTATTGCTTTTCCTTCTCTCAGCTTGCTGTGCTATTTGTGACCTTTTTGTCACATTTCTTAGATAGTGGTGTGGTCTGTCTAGCCTTTTTGTATTTATAAGGCTTAGTCTTTGTTACTGTCTAATTTACAGTGTACTCTGCTTATTTAGATAATATTGTTATTCTCAGCAGCTATGTTGTTGGCATAGTCTGCTTTGTGTGACGTCACATATTGTGTGTGTGTGTGTGTGTGTGTGTGTGTGTGTGTGTGTGTGTGTGTGTGTGTGTGTGTGTGTGTGTATGTTTGTGTATGTTTTACCCTGTTTTTATTAAGGCTTACCTGCTATCCATTCTGTTTGGTGAAAATTTACTATTGTTTTTTGTGTGGCAGTAAATATCTCTAACTTTATTATGGTGGATCAAGACAAGCACCCCAAATCTGGGTTCAAAAAGTGCCCTAAGTGTGGCCAGAAAATGTCAGTTACAGACAGTCATGTCAACTGTGTTTATTGTCTAGGGACTCTGCATTTGCAAGACAATTGTGCTGTTTTCCATTCCTTTTCTTCTAGGGTCCTGCAGGAAAGGAAGAGGAAACTAATCGATAGAGGCTTGTTGAAGCCTTCCTTTCAGGAATCTTTGAGTGACTAGAATGATTCCAGTTGGTCTTCAAAGTCTTCCAAAACTTCGGACTTAAAAAAAATCGAAGAAGTCATCGACTTTGGCTCCACTGCCTTCGGTGCCGACAGTCTGTTCCTTTCGGAGTCAGTCCCCTGTCTTGGAATCGGTCTCAGAAGCTCCAAAGAGTCCTATTCTCCAGTCGGTACCACCTTCGGTAAGACTTGGATCGTGTGGTACAGAAGCTGTTGTCAGCACCAGCATTATCCAAAATGTTATCGGCTTCGACCCAAATGGCTTCGGAGCTGAAGACTGACTATTATTCCTCCTCCGAGCCATGCTGGTCCTACGGAGCTGGAGGAGGCAGACCTGATGTTAGTGGAACCTTTAGAGCCAACACCTGCTCCAGTGTCTACGGCTCCGTGTACTCTGATTTCCTTGGTGCCAGTCGAGGACTCTAGGAGCCGACACTCTCTGTTCGGGTCCGGGGAGGACAGTCGAACCAACTTGTCGGTTCCAACTTTGCCTCTCGGGGCCTCTGCTCGGATGAGCTCTGCTCCTACCTCAGGCTCGGAGCCCACTGTCTCAGTGCTGAGGGTGTCGATGGTTTCCTCGGATCCATCGGCTGTCTCACATCAGAGCAGAGGGGCTTTCGCTGCCATGAGGAGAGTCATGTCTCCCAGGGCATCCTCGACTTTGGGTCTGCCCTCCTCCTCCCCAAAAATGCCTGTGTCTGCTTCTGGATCACACGTCCTGACCAAGCGTAGAGACCCAGAGCCTCAGGAAGTCCCAATGGGTGGCCCCCACTGATGAAGTTCCCAGAAAGAGATTGTGCAAGAGGAAGTACCTATACTCCCCACAGGAGTCTGTTACATCGGATACTGACTTAGATGAGTCAGAAGGGTCCCCCTCTGAGGATATCTTATTCGCTGAGATACTTGAAATCCTTAGGCAGAGGGGTGACTGGCAGTCCAAAAGCCCTACTGAGGATGAGTCAGTTCTCCTGAAGGCTTTTGGGTCTCAGCCCTACACCTCTTGGGTGACTCTGCCCTTCGATGAGCTGATGCAGCTGGTCTCACGATGGGTGTGGGTGTCTCCGGATTCTATGGAGCCTGTCCCCAGGAGGCCTAATAAATTTATTTGAGCCCCCGTTGACAAAACATTTTTAACGAAAGGTGTTCTGGTTGATGCCATGGTGGTGGCGGCGGCGGCCACCAAGAAGGAAATGTCTGAGACTTCCTCGTCTATCCATCCTCCTAACAGAGACTCCAGGATTATGGATAGATATGCGAAGCGCATGTTCAGTTCAGCGACCTTTGCTCTCCGTTTGCTGAACTACTTAACTCGTTTTACTAGGTTGCAAAGAAATCTCCTTAAGGAGTTGGGAGATTATGTTCAGGGTACAGTAACTGCGGCAGCTTCAGACAAAGTTACTGCCCAGCTTTCTACCCTAAATTCTATCGTTAACTCATCTATGCACCTCATATCTTGTGCAGCTGATGGAACGAGTAGGGCAGCGGGTACAGGAATTGCTCTTAGGAGACATTCCTAGATGCGCTTGTGTTCCTTCACGGAACCTTTCAAGTCTTCCTTTGTGAACACTCCCTTTAATGGTTCATCCCTTTTTGGGCCTAAAGTGAAGGAAACCTTAACAGGTATGAACAGGACGTGTCTGCCGTCAAGGTCTGTTTTTCCACCCCTAACCAACCATATCCTAAAGGTCAAAGGGGAGGAAAAATGTGGTTCTGAAAAGACCGAGGAGCCTTTCAGGGCACACGTGGTGAACCCTCCACCAGGGGCAGAGGAGGGGGTAATAATGTAAGACGCCTCCCTTGCGGCAGAGGGTGTCTGCAACACCAGGGTGACAGAGATCACTTCTCTGGGACACCCTACCAGCGTTCCTGAGAGGAGGCCCGAGTGTCCTGCTCTGGACGTAGTCAGGGATCCCTTATCATTGTACCCAAACGCCTGGCTCAGTATAACAAAAGACAGCTGAGTACAAAATATCATTTCCAGAGGATACTTTCATACCATTCACCACACCCCCTCCAATCATAAGATGAATCCCGGACGTTCCACCCAGTTACAAGGGATCAAGCAACAGTAGAGGTCCAAATGTTGCTAAAAAAAGAGTCATCCAGCCAGTCCCAGCAGACCAGACAGGATCCAGAACTTACTCAAGATTCTTTTTGGTTCCAAAGAAGACAGGGGACTGGAGACCCATATTGAACCTCAGCAGACTGAACCAATACATAAAGAAAGAGAAGTTTCGGATGGTCATGCTTCAGTCTATACTTCCCTTTTTAGGGAAAGACAATTGGATGTGCTCGATAGATTTCAAAGATGCGTACTACCACATAAAAATGGCCAGACCATCCAGGGATCACCTGCACTTCCGGCTGGGAGCCAATCACTATCAGTTTCGAGCACTGCCCTTTGGTCTCACTACAGCCCCCAGAGTGTTCACCAAATGCATGGCATGGGGTCATGGCTCACCTGAGGCGTCTGGGATTCCAGGTGTTTCCGTACCTAGAAGATTGGCTCCTTACCGCCACCACCAGGTACCAACTCATTCAGGCCAGGGAGTCCACTCTTTCTCTCTGCAATCATCTGGGCATTGCAATCAACTCAGAAAAATCTGCCTTGTCACCATCGCAGCATATCATTTTTATAGGGGCAGAATTGGACACCACTACCACCACTCTAAGGCTTCCAATAGAATGAGTTTCTCTTCTTCGTCAACATGTCAGCATCCTGATATCAAAGGACAAAGCACCAGCATTGGAAGTTCTGAAAGTATTAGGCATGATGTCAGCAGCAATTCTAGCCATACCACTTGCTCGTATGCACACGAGAATACTTCACTGGCTATTGTTCACTCAGTGGTCTTACCAAGAGTTCCCCATGAATCACGCCATAATGATCACAAATTCTTGCAAGAAGGACCTTCAGTGGTGGTTGACTTCACTTCATGTCACAATAGGACACCCATTTGTGCTACCCCCTCCAGCAGCCACAGTGACCACGGATGCTTCCCTGATAGGGTGGGGGGGCATTTTCAGGGAAAGACTGCCCAAGACACATGGACTGATCAAGAGACACATCTGCATATCAATGTCCTAGAGATGAGAGCAGTACTTTTGGCATTGCAATACTTTCGGGACTCTCTCCCTCTGGGTACGATTAAGATTCAGACAGACAACATGTCGGTGGTCTGGTACTTGAACAATCAAGGAGGAACCAGGTCTTACCCCCTTTGTCGAGAGGCTCTCAGAGTTTGGCAGTGGGCTGTTTCCACCCAGCGCTTTCTGTTGGCAATGCACATCCCGGGAAGATCCAGTGTTATAGCAGATAAACTGAGCAGGGCAATCTTGTTGCCCCACGAGTGGTCCCTCAAGAACAAAATTGCGGACAGGATGTTCTGCAGGTGGGGCCAGCCTTGCTGTGAACTTTTTGCACATGAACACAAAATGCAGAAGCTCCTTTGCCCTGATTCCCACTCCGGGAGAAGTCCCAAGGGCCGCTGTTCTGCACGATTGGCCTCCGGGTCTCCTCTATGCATTTGCACCAGTCCCGTTGATACAAGGTTCTACAGAAAGCAAAATCCCTGGGATGGACCATCATTCTTTTAGCCCCTCATTGGCATCGTCAGTTTTGGTTACCCTTCCTTTGACCCCATCTTTTGGAGGATCCTTGGATCCTAGACGCATTTCCAGACCTTCTGACACACCCATCGGGGGACCTTCATCCTTCTCTGCAGTCCCTGAAGCTGACAGGTTGGCTGCTCCAGTTCCCATTATAGCCAGATTCCATAACCTTTCCAATGAGACAAAACAGATCCTTTTGTCCTCTCACAAATCTTCTACCAGAAAGCTATATCTTAGCAAATGGAAGAAATTTTCTATGTGGGCCTCTAAAAAGAGTGACTTGGGTGCTAAGCCCTTCAGAGCTTTACTGATGATGAAAAGTACACTCCTGAGGCTTCCGAGGATCAATGGTCATCTTATGCTGTTTCTTTGCTAGGCAGATAAGTTTCCTTTGGGGCAAAACTTCTGATTTAATATTTTGATTGTTTATTATGCTTTCCTATTAAGGAAAGCTATTTTAAAGCTAGGAGTTTGTCTTTTAATGGACTGCCATGAAACTCTATTGTACTATTAAACAAGAAAGCTCTCTTTTCCTGACGATTTAAAAGTTGTTTAAAGTTTTTTAAAAAACAGATTTTCTGTAAAATTATGTTTCTTTTACTTTTTGTGGTTGGCAAAGTACTTTAAAGTACTTTTCTGTGAAAAAAGTGACTCTTAAAAGACTTTAAATTTGTACCAACTCTTGTTGCTTGTTTTCCCCAAGAAATAGGCACCATTTCTGGCTTGATCATGGACCAAACTGTCAGTCCCACTATTGGTCCTTCCAGCTACAAATAGAATAAGTTAAGCAAACAGCCTTTGCCACCACAGTGGAACAGTAATTTGCCTCAGCTGCAGATGGATGACTCTGCTGTGGCCATTAGTTGTAGTTTAGACTCATCTTCTTTTATCCTGGTTACCTCTGGTGTAGCACCTACAGCTACTATGGACCAGGGGTTTGTCATGTCCTCTACAGCTGTTGGGATCCATTCATTAGGCAAGGGAGAATCACTCTTGTTGGTCCTGGAAGAAGGAACAGGGAAGGCTTGCCTGTTTTGTCAGAATGCTATGCCATCCCAGGGGAAGCAGCATCTGCCATTAATAACATGTTTGGCCCCAAGTTTCCTGTCAAAAAGAAACAGAAAACTACATTTTTATCTATTCCTCCTCAAATTTCCTTAGACAGGAGTAATTTACTGGGTTTTGCTCAGGCTATTGATCCTTTTTATAAAATAGTTTTTGGTAAAGAAAGAGGGATTACTTTTTTGCTGAAGAAATTCAAAATTCTGAATCTGAATAGGAGGATGAGGGGAAAGATGCATGGTTTCCTCCTCACATTATCTCAGACTCAGAGGAGAGCTCAATTTCTGATTCTCCCTGTGGGGGTTTCTGTTTCACTTGGGCTGTTTACAGAATGTCCTAGTGTTTTCAGTGGAAGAACCCAGATTTCTCAGTCCTTCAGGAAATATTCTGAGCTGTTACAGAACGATTTTCCAAAACCTTCACCTGTTCCTCCAGTTCTGTCAGCTTTGGAGGATATGTGTATGTTACTACCTGTAATTTTCCTTATAGCCAATCAGCTGCCTCTGAAAAACAGATAGTATATATGATGTTCCTCATTCTTTTAAGTTTTTATACCCTTGGCCCAAACCTGACCTAGCAACCATAGTTTTAGTTAATCCCACTGCTGCTAAACATTTAGTTAGTTCCATTCCTACTCTCTCTGATAAGGATAGAAGGATTATTGATAAGTATGGGAGGAAAATTGTATGCTTCTGCAACTTTGATTTTCAAAATTCTGAATTATCAGGCTCATATGTTCAAGTTTGTTCTTTCTAATTGTGCAGGTATGAGGAATGTTTTGTCTACAGTTTCTTCTTCAGAGGAAATGTCTGCTTTAAATATTTTTTTCGTGTTGTACAAGTCAGTATTCATTGTTTACAGTGTGTCCACAATTTAGGTGATACTTTTTCCAGGGATGCAGGCACTAGTACTGTTTGGTGGAGGTTTGCCTGGCTGTATTCTCAGAACCTCCCACATGATGATAAAAATGAAAATGTGAAGTTGTTCAATCTCGCTGTTCATTCTTGACTGATGGATTTGGAGCCAATCCATCAGCCAATCCATTTTTCCGGTACAGCCATATGCAAAGCTTGAGGTTTTCCAGTAGCTCAAGGCCAAGCCCCTATCCCATGATGCACTGTGAATTACCCCAGATCTAGTTTGCCGCGGGATCTGGTCGGAGGTTCCAGTGCAAGCTCGGGCCAGTACTATTTAAAAACTTTCATTTTTAGCAGTTGCTTAGATAATTTTTTCTAAAATTTTCTTAGATAAGTTAGATAGGTAGTTAGCTTTTATAGCTTCCTTAAAGCTACCCTTCCCATATGTGGTTATTAATCCTTAAAATATTGGCCTTGTGTGTTTTTGGCCTGGTTTTCGCTTACTGTATTTAAGTAGTTTTCTAGTGGCTATAAATAGTTTTTTTCTTTTGTTGGACTCCTGTATTTTGGCTTTAGTTCAGTAGAGCATGTGTTTGAATATTCTAGTGTCTTGTACAGTTTTTTTCTAGTTATTTAAATTCTTTATCAGGCTCGTTTTCTGTGTGTGTGTGTGTGTGTGTGTGTGTGTGTGTGTGTGTGTGTGTGTGTGTGTGTGTGTGTGTGTGTATATGTGTGTATGAGTTTAAAGCCTATTAGCTTTATTAATATTTTGAGATATTTTTTTTTAGGCTCGTTTGTGTGTGTGTGTTGCTAGAGCCTAGGAAATTGCTGATTATCTGCTCTGCGTATTTTTATAGCAGTATTATGGTAGATGATAAAGACAAGCACCCAAAGTCTGGCTTAAAAAAGTGTCCGGACTGCAACCAAAAAATGTCTGTTTACAGATGGACATGTAACAAGTGTTTATTGTTTAGGAGCTGTCCACTTACAGGAGTCTTGTGCCATATGTCATTTCATTCTTTTTCTTCAAGAGTGTTGTTAGAGAGGAAAAGGAAGTTGATGGACAGGGGCTTGATAAAGCACCCTTTTCAAGAGGTGTTGAGTGACCAGGATGTGGCCAGCAAGTCTTCCAAGTCCTCTAGATCTTCTTTGGAATCTAAGGACTCTAAGCAGTCCAAGAAATCAAAAAAAATTGAGGATTCTGTGACATCGGCTTCACAGACCTCGGAGCCGACTGTCTTTTCCTTTCAGAGCCTGCCCACAACTTTGGAGCTGGTATCCGAAGTGCCTCAGTCACCATTGCTTCAGTCAGCACCATTGGTGCATTCATCTAGGTCATCTGTCAGCCTGTCGGATTTGGATATGATTCGATTGCTGCAGAAGCTTTTACAGGCACGAGCCTTGCTAAATTGTTGTCGGCTCCGACCCAAGCAGCTTTGGAGCTGAAGACCACTACTCCTGCTTTGACTACTCCTCCTCCAAGCTGTACCGGCCCTTCGGAGCCAGATGAAGCAGACCTGTTGATCTTGGAGCTGAGACCTGCTCCAGTGTCCTCGACTCTATCCACTCTGACTTCTTCGGCACTGACTGGGAACTCTATGAGCCGACACTCTCCAGTCAGATCCGGGGAGGATAGTCTGACCGACTTGTCGGTGCCAACTCTTTCTCAAAGAGCTTCGGCTCCTACCTCCGGCTCAGAGCCCATGGCCTCGGTGCGGGAGGGTTTGACGGTTCCCTTGGATCTGTCGGTTACTTCCCATCAGAGGCGTGGTGCCTTCGAGGCCATGAGGAGAACTTTGTCCCCCAAGACATCCTCGACTTCAGGCCTTGCTTTCTCATCCCCTAAAGCACCTGTGTCTGCTTCTGCTTCCATCATCCAGGCTAGGCGTAGAGACCCAGAGCCTCAGGTAGCCCCACAGGGTGCCCACTGCTCTTCCGAGACCTCCCCAAAGGCTCCCACTGAGGAGGTTCCCAGGAAGAGATTGTGCAAGAGGAGACACTTGGACTTCCCACAAGAGTCTTTAACATCTGACCCTGACTTGGATGAGTCAGAAGGGTCCCCCTCTGAGGATATCTCCTTTGCTGAGATACTTGAGATCCTTAGGCAGAGGGATGATTGGCAGTCCAAAAGCCCTACTGAGGATTAATCAGTTCTCCTGAAGGCTTTCGAGTCTCAACCCTCCACCTCCTGGGTGTCTCCGCCCTTCAATGAGCTCATGCACTTGGTCTCTCGGAGGGCGTGGGAGTCACAGGAGCCATGGAGCCTGTTCCTAGGAGGCCTAACAAGTTTATATCAGCTCCACCAGATAAAACCTTCTTATACAAAGGAGTCCCTGTTTGTGGCTGCGCCCACCAAAAAGGAAATGTCTGAGACTTCCTCGTCTATCCATCCTCCTAATAGAGAGTCTAGGATCATGGATAGATATGGGAAACGCATGTTTAGTTCAGCGACTTTTGCTGTCCGCTCACTGAACTACTTGACACATTTCACTAGGTTGCAAAGAGATCTCCTTAAGGAGTTGGGAGATGCTCTTCAGGGTACAGTAGCTGCAAGGGCCTCTGACAAAGTTGCTGCCCAGCTTGCTACCCTAAATTCTATTGTCAACTCATCCATGCATCTCATATCCTATGCAGCTGATGGAATGAGTAGAGCAGCGGGTACAGGAATCGCTCTCAGAAGACATTCCTCGATGCGCTTGTGTTCCTTTGCGGAGCCCTTTAATTCATCCTTCGTAAACACCCCTTTTGATGGCAAATCCCTTTTTGGGCCTAAAATGAAGGAAACTCTGACCAGGTGTGAACAGGAAAGAAAGCTTGTGTCTGCCATCTGAGTCCGTTTTTCCACCCTTACCCGGCCTTATCCCAAAGGTCAAAGGGGAGGAAAAATGTGGTTCTGGAAAGCCCAAGGAGCATTTCAGGATACACGTGGTGAATCCCCCACCAGGGACAGAGGAGGAGGTAATAGTGGAAGAAGCCGCCCTCACGGCAGAGGGGGTCTGCAACATCAGGGTGATAGAGATCACTTCTCTGGTCAACCCTACCAGCGGTACTGAAAGGAGGCCTGACTGTTCTGCTCTGGAGGCAGTCGGGGGTCGCTTATCTTTGTATCCAGACACCTGACAAGAAATAACAAAAGACAGCTGAGTACAAAGTATCATTTCCAGAGGGTATATTCTTACCATTCGCCACCCCCCCATCCATAATGAGAATCCCTCACGTTCCACCCAGTTACAGGGAACAAGCAACTATAGAGGTCCTCAAGTTGCTAGAAAAAAAGAGTCATCCAGCCAGTCCCAGCAGACCAAACAGGATCTGGAACTTACTCAAGGTTCTTTTTGGTTCCAAAGAAAATGGGACTGGAGACCCATTTTGGACCTCAGCAGACTCAACCAATATGTAAAGAAAGAGAATTTCCGGATGGTCACGCTCCAGTCTATACTTCCCTTCTTAAGAAAAGACAATTAGATGTGCTCGATAGATCTCAAGGATGCGTACTACCACATAAAAATGGCCAGGCCATCCAGCGATCACCTGCGTTTCCGGCTGGGAACCAATCATTATCAGTTTTGAGCCCTGCCCTTTGGTCTCACTACAACCCCCAGAGTGTTCACCAAATACATGGCAGTGGTCAAGGCTCACCTGAGGCGTCTAGGATTCCAGGTGGGTTCCATATCTAGACGATTGGCTCCTTACCACCACCACCAGTCATCAACTGATTCAGGCAAGGGAGTACACACTGTTACTCTGCAATCATTAAGGCATTACAGTCAACTCAGAAAAGTCTGCTTTGTCGCCATCGCAGCATATCGTTTTTATCGGGGTAGAGCTAGACACCTCAACCACCACCAATCGAAAGAGTCTTCCTTCTTCATCAGCATGTCAGCGCATTGGTATCGAAAGACAGAGCACCAGCTTCAGAAGTTCTGAAAGTATTGGGTTTGATGGCTGCAGCAATCCTAGCCATACCATTAGCAAGAATGCATATGCGGATCCTTCAATGGCTATTGTTCACTCAATGGTTTTACCAGGAACTTCCCATGGACCCCACAATATTGATTACGAGCTCTTGCAAGAAAGATCTCCAGTGGTGGTTGACGTCTCTTCATGTCACCATAGGATGTCCCTTTGTTCTACCCCCTCCAGTAGCCACCGTGACCACAAACGCTTCCCTGATAGGGTGGGGGGGGCATTTTCAGGGAAAGACTGCCCAAGGCACATGGACAGATCAGGAGTCACACTTGCATATCAGTGTTCTGGAGAAGAGAGCAGTACTTTTGGCATTGCAGTACTTCTAGGACTCTCTTCCCCTAGGAATGATTGCAATTCAGACAGACAATATGTCTAGTACTTGAACAAGCAGGGGTAAACCAGATCTTACCCCCTTTGCCGAGAAGCCCTCAAGAGTTTGGCAGTGGGCTGTTTCCTCCCAGAGCTTTCTGTTGGCAACGCATATCCCAGGGAGATCCAACATGATAGCAGGCAAACTGAGCAGGGCAATCTTGTTACCGCACGAGTGGTCCCTCAAGAAAGAGATTGAGGACAGGATTTTCCACAAATGGGGCCAGCCTTGCTGCAACCTTTTTGCCAGCCACATCAACATGAAATGCAGAAGCTACTTTGCCCTGATTCCTGTTCCGGGAGAAGCCCTGAGAGACGCACTCGTACACGATTGGCCCCCGGGTCTCCCCTATGCATTTCCAGCAATCCCATTGTTATCCAAGGTTCTACAGAAAGCAAAATCCCTGGGAAGGACCATCATTCTTATAGCCCCTCATTGGCCTTGGCAGATTTGGTTCCCATTCCTTCGACATCATATCTTGGAGGATCCCTGGATTCTGGACCCAGTTCCAGACCTTCTGACACATCTGTCGGGGGACCGTCATCCTTCTCTGCAGTCATTGAAGCTGACATCTTGGCTGCTCCAGTTCCCCTCATAGCCAGGATTCATAACTTCTCCAATGAGACAAAACAGATCCTTTTGTCTTCTCATAAGCCATCCACTAGAAGATTATATCTTAGTAAGTGGAAGAGATTTTCCATTTGGGCCTCTAAGCAGAACATTGATCCTTACCAAGCCCCCTTGACATCTGAACTAGAATTTTTGACTATGATTTTTAACAAAGGAGCGGCAGCCACAACAGTTCGGGTCCAGTTGACTGCTATATCTAACTTTCATCCTGGGATTAATGGGTTAAATATGTCCCACAAGTTATCCAAGGCCTTTCTCAAGGGGTCATTTCATGAGACCATCTGTGAAAACTCCCTATTCTCCATGGAATCTAAATTTTATGCTGTCACGTATAATCCTTCCCACATTTGAACCATCATCATCTTGTGACCTCAAATATTTGTCATGGAAAACCATTTTTCTGGTAGCTATTATTTCTGCCCACAGAGTGTCAGAACTTCAAGCTTTATCTATCACCCCTCCTTATTTGAGTTTTCATGCTGACATAAAATCTATTAGGACAAATCCCTCTTTTTTGCCCAAAGTTTGTTCAGAAACTAATATCAACCAAGTCATTGAGTTACCAGTGTTCTTCCCTAATCGTTCCAACAAGTTGGAGTGTATGCTGCACAAACTTGATGTTCACAGACAGCTCAGATTTTATTTGGATAGAACAAAAGATATCAGGAAGTCAGACCAACTCTGTTTCATTCTCTGAATCCAGAAGAGGTAGACTGTAAATGGTTATCTGATTGTATCACCTTTGTCTACTCAGCTGCTAATATGCCTTTGCAACACAAGATTAAAGCTCACTCATCCAGAGCAGTTTCTACATCCTCTGCATTCCAAGCCAAATTGCCCCTTGATAACATTTGTGCAGCAGCCACTTAGTCTAAACCTCATACCTTTATCACGCATTACAGAGTTGATAAGGCCTCCAGGGACAGAGCTTCTTTTAAGTCTACAGTCCTGAAGAATGTACTCCTGTGAGCCACCTGAGATTGATGGTGCTAGGGACGCTACCCATCAGTAAAGAATGAACGGCAAGACTGAACAACTTCACATTAAGAAGTTATGTATTCACCATAACGTTCCATGTGAGTTGTTCATCTTGCCTTCATTCTTGTGTCCTTCCCTCCTTCCCCCTCCTGGCTGATAGTTGACCTAGATGTTGGTCTCATCCTGGTTGTTTAATTTCTTCTTCCTTTCCATAGGAGGGTAGCTCAGTTATATAGTTATAGTACATGCAGCAAACAAGATTTGAGGTAATTCACAGTGCATCATGGGATAGAGGCTTGGCCTCGAGCTACTGGAAGACCTCGAGCTTTGCATATGGCTGTACCAGAGCTGATGGATTGGCTCCGAACCCATCAGTCAAGAATGTAGGTAAGATGAACAACTCACATAGAATGTTATGGTGAGTACATAACTTGTTATTTTACATTCTACATTGGACAGAGGTTTAGTTTTTTGTCCTTCTGATACAAAAGTTATATAAAAGTGTGATGAGACAGGTAAGTTGGTTCAGGGAATCTGTAAGATTTTTCAGCCTTCCTTTTCCAAATTTTACAAGGGATTCTGTAAAATCTACCTGATTTTGGCAAAAAAGCAAAATAAACAGCCTCAAAATATTGCAAGTAAACAGATGTGTGTTAAGAAATAGCGGGATCCAAACAGAATTCAGGACCCCCTCAACCATGAACAGTCTAACGAATCAGAATGACTATTAAAGGGACATTTTCCCCACTCCCACCCTGGCAACCCCTTCTCCCTTCCAGAAAGTATGGATCTTCACTGGCAATAAACAGTTCCTAGCAAATAGGTTTAGAAGATCATTTTAGTGGGAGGAAATTCCTCCTTTTCAGGGGTTAATTCCTCATCCACCAGACCAGACTCTTTAATTTCAGAACCAGTTTCCCCTTCGCAGATGGGGAAAAAAAGGTTTTATTGAAGGATGTTTTTAGTGACAAAGAATGGAAATGCTTGGAGACCAGTTCTGGATCTTTCTTTCCTAAACCTGTTTGTGATAGTGCTCAAGTTCAAAATGCTGTCACTTCATAATCTGTTACCTCTTCTTCCTCACTTATGTTTCCTGGTAACATTACATTTAAAATATGCTTATCATCACATCCCTATTCATCCATACTTCAGATGTTTCTTAAGTTTGTGTGTGTCTGAATCACATTATTAGTTCTCCGTCTTCCCCTTGGACTATCCACTGCACCAAGAGTATTTACAAAGTGTCTTGCTCCAGTTAGAGCTCATTGCAGGCTACAGGGTATCCACATTTTTACATATTTAGGTGATTTGCTTATCTCATGCAGAGTCATTTTTAAGGTGTCAAGAATCTCTCAAACTTGGGTGAGAGATCTCTTACGCAAGCTAGCATTCAAAGAGGACATTCAAAATTCTTTCTGACTCCTTCACACAGGATTGTGTTCCTGAGATGACAGCTGTACACCTCAGTTAAGAGTTTTTCTTGCCAGGAAAAACAAGATCCACATCTAGACCTCATAAGGTTTTCCACTTAGACTTTGGTCATTGCAAGGGAATACCTCTGGATTTTGGGCATCATAGCATCTGTGATTCTCATGATACCCCTGGCAAGACTCCACAGGAGATACATCCCTTCTCCTTTCAAATCCCAGTGCTGGAGTTTGTAAGAAACAAAACTGGTGGAGACAGCACATTTTTTCAAATCCAGGTATCTACTTCTCCTTCCCTTTTCCAAAGCAGTCAGTCACCACAGATGCCTCAGACTTTGTGTGGGAGCAGTCTCAGGAGGGATAAAAGTGCAAGTTGTATGACACAAAGGTCAGACACAAGGACATACATATAAAAGAGATGATCTGAAGTTGTCACTGTCATTCTTCCTCAACCTGTGGATTTCAGATCCAACCTGGCTGTTTTCTAAGCTGAGGAATCGAAGCTCGAGCTCCTCCCATCCTACCCATAATGCCTCATTCCTCCAGTCTGCAGCAGATCTCGTTTGCCATTCATAGAGTATGCTCGAGGTTTTCGTAGCTCCGGAGCTCCTCCAGTTTCTGAACATTTTTCTTTACAAGTGAATTGAATTTCTACTATTTAGCTTCTTTCCTATCACCTTCTCTCTTACCCAGTCTCATATTTAGCTGTTTCTCCAGTCTTTCCATCAGTCTGTTAGCTGGGTTTCTGTCCAGCTTAGCTTTTCTGCCTTCCCCTTCATTTCTTTCCTTCCCCCCAAAAAAAGGAAAGTTTCCTTTCCTTTTCTCTCCCTTTTTTGCTGTTATTTAGTCTAAGTCCGATCCTAAATTGGATAAACCTTTAGGTTTCAAAAAATACACTTCCTGTGGACACAAGATCCCATTGCCTGATGCCCACAGGGAGTGTGTTTCCTGTCTAGGACCCTCTCACTTAGACAGCTCCTGCCTTATTTGTTCTGCACTCCCATCTGCATGCCCTTGCCGGATCATTGGAACAAGCTTATTCTTAAGGGCTTGCTTATGTCTACCTCCTCTCCTGCTGTCCATTCCACCTCAGGTGCTCAACCCCCTGCCAGGAAATGCTCCCCAGATTGGTCTTCTTTTGCGATGTCAGAGCTAGTAAAGAAAGCGCCAAAACCATCATATCAGACTTCCCAGGGGGCGACTTTGTAATCTCCACCTTGTCCTCCTCCTTCTCGGGCTCCACTAGCAGGTTCAAAGCCGAGTATTTCAGTGCAGAGATCTTCCCACAGGATGATCTCTCCTAAGAAGCCATCTAGACCCCCCTCGACCACTTCTTCCACCAGGTCTTCCCGTAGTCTATCCAAGAATGACGTGGATAGACTGATGAGGAAGTTTTTTCTAGTCAGACACAGATACAGATGAGGGTTTTGCCATCTCCTTCCCCGACCAGATCCGCTACCAGAATCTCCCCATTCGGTCTTGTTGCTCCTTCTCCAATTCGACCTTCAGTTTCAGAGTCTACTGGTGCTTTGGTTCTGAGAGCCAAGACGTCCGAGCTGATAGTAGTGATCACTTTGCCTCTGATGGCCTCCCCAAAATGCTCGGCCCCGGCTGTGTCGGCGCCTAGAATGCATCGGAGCCAGAACCTTGACATCGAGTCCAGGAGGTTTATGTTGACTCCGTAATTTTCAGAGCTGTTACTTCCCCCTCAGAGCCTTAGCTTTCACTCGCTCTGCTCCGACCCCCTCTTCAGATAGGAGGGCTCTGGATGCATGGAGGATGTCCATTCAGCTGGTTTCAGCTCCAGAGCAACGACCCTTGGGTACTCAGAGTCCCTCTGAATTCGAAATGGTGGAGAGGGTCCTCTCTCATCCCAGGAGAGCCTTGGCTCTTCTTTCCTCGACATCACTCCCCACCCCCATGGATTCTGAGGCCTCTCATTTACCATGGGAACAGCCAGCCCTGGAGAGCCTCCAGCCCATCCCTTAACTGGAACCTCAGTTTTCTTCTGACACCTCCACTAGAACCAGATCCTGCCTATTATGTCGAGAAGCAATGAGGGAGTGGGAATGGGCGATCTCTACCAACTGTTTTCTTACAGCAATGCACATCCTGGGGGATTCCAGCATCCTGGAGGACAAGCTCTGCTAAGTTCTTCTGCTGCCTCATGAGTGGTCCCTGAATCAATCAGTGGCAAACATGATTTTCTGCAAATGGAGTAAACCCGGCTGCAGTCTATTTGCGTACCCCTTCAACAACAAATGCAGCAGTTTCTTTGCCCAGATACTTCCACAGGGTCAGTCACCAAGGGATGCTGTGGTTCATGCTTAGTCCTCCGGTCTACTTTACACTTTCTCTCCAGTCCCTTTAATCCCCAAATTTCTGCAGAAAGCATATAGATTGAAGAGCAAGTTATCCTTATTGCCCCCTTCTGGCCTTGTCAAGTCTGGTTCACTTTTCTTTGGTCTCATCTAATTTGCCTGCCGATGACTCTGGATCCAGTTCCGGATCTACTATCTCACCCATCGGGGCATACCCACCCGGATCTCCAAGGACTGAAATTAACCACATGGTTTCTTCAATTCCAGTGATGACAAGACATTCCAGGCTTTCATCCCCAGTCTGAAAACTCTTGATTTCCGCTCATAAGGCCTCTTTTAGGAAAATCTACAAGAGCAAATGGAAGAGATTTTCCTTATGAGCCCAGCAAGAACAGATGGATCCTTTTACTGCTTCCATTTCGAACGTTTTGGATTTTTTGGCTTTCCTCTTCCAAAGTAGAGCCAGCTACTCCATTGTGAAAGTCCAGCTAGCAGCTATTTCAAGTTTTCATCCTGGGGAAAATTTGTCATATCTGACTTCATCTAAATTTTGCAAAACATTTTTTAGAGGTACCTTTTTACTTCGCCCCCTGATCAAAGATCCTATTCCTCAGTGGGATCTGATCATGGTTTTACAAGCCCTAGTCCTTTCTCCTTTTGAACCTGTGGCTAAGGTAGACTTGAAATTTCTCTCATGGAAGACAGGTTTTATGGTGGCGATCACCTCAGCAAGAAGGGTTTCAGAGCTACAATCCCTTTCTTCTAAACCTCCTTGCCTAATCTTTCACAAAGATAGAGTTACTCTACATACCAACCCATCTTTCTTACCCAAAGTGGCTACGGAAAATAATATAAATCAGTCTATCAACCTTCCTGTTTTCTTCCTCAACTTTCAAAACAAAGGAGAGTATACCTTCCACCTTCTGGATGTTTATAAGCCATTACGTTTTTACCTGGACAGAACTAAGTCTTGCAGAAAATCAGAGCAGCTGTTTGTATCTTTTTCTGATGTAAGGAAAGGGCAAGCCATCACCAAGACTACCCTTGCCAAATGGTTGAGAGATCTCATTTTCTTTGAGTACTGTTCCAAGAACAGGCCATTACCAGGGAAAATCAGGGCTCATTCTACAAGGTCTGTGGCAACTTCTCAGACCTTTTGGTCTAGAGTGTCCCTTAATGACATTTGTGCAGCTGCAACTTGGTCAAATTCCCATACCTTTGTTACACACTACAACTTGGACATTACCTCCAGGAATAGAACTGCCTTTGGCTCTGAAGTGCTCCATAATATCCTTCCATAAAGGCGGCCCTAGGGTTATTGTCTCTGGGGACTCTGTCCCACAGGTTGAGGAAGAATGACAGTGACATTCGATAAAGAAGTTATGTTCTTACCATAATGTTCCATTTGTGTTGTCACTACATTCTTCCTCAATCTTCCCTCCCTCCCTCCTTCCCCCTTTCCATGACTATGAGAAACCTGTTAGATGACTTCATGGGAACCACAGTTCTGGTTGAGCTCCTGATCTTTATGCTTGATCTTGTATTCACTGGTATTTATAATGCCCATCTTTGTCTCCGTAAGATTGATTGTGTAGGTACAAGGTTGCTGCAAGCTCAATCTGTGGTAGATTGGGGGAATGAGGCATTATGGGTAGGATGGTAGATACTCAAGCTTTGATTCCTGAGCTTGGAAAATGGCTGAGTTAGATCCGAGGATCAGATCTGAATCCCACAGGTTAGGGAAGAATGCAGTGACAACACAGATGGAATGTTATGGTACCCTATGTACTGCCCTCATGCTAATGCTACCTCTATACCACTCTCAGAGGATTTAAGCCTCTGTATTAATTTAACTCATGCAAATATTCATGCATAAAGAACTCATCCATGCTAATGTTACTTCTACATTATTCTCAGATGATTTAAACCTCTGTATTAATTTAACCTTGTTACTACTGTTCTCAACCACTAAACGTAACTATGCTTTATATCCTTCTCCAAGCTGCTATTTAACTTTTGTTTAGTTTTTGCTATTTTGTATGTAAAATTTGCTTAGTTTGTTTCTGTTTCCACTATGTATTGTACTTCATATTATGGAGCTTGCACTATGTATTATTGGAGCTTTTCTCCCCGGGCCTCCACTGAAAACGGGCTCTTTGAGTCTAGTAGACCTCCCCGGTCATCAAACTGGAAATAAATAAAAATAAATAAATAACGTAGCTTTTTTTGCCCTGATTAAGACACTTAATTCAACTCTCTGAATCATCTTTGGTCCCCGGGACCTTTCAAGTTGTGACATAGAATACCCCAACAATATAGTACATCAGCAAACAAGGTGAAACCAAAGTTACACCTCCTTTGCAGATGTTAGCTTGGAATATAGCTTCACAGCACAGTCTCATTCTACAGGCATCCTACATTCTGTCAGAGCAAAATTATGTAGTAGATAAATGAGCAGAACAAAGACGGACCCTCAGAAATGGAAACTAGATTGGGGGGGGGGTCTTCGAAGATTTGATCTATCTGTGGGGAGTTCCTGAGCTAGACATATTTGCCTCCTCTCTGAACAATCAGCTGGAAGATTCTGTTCCAGGACTCCATACAGTAAGGCCTGGAAGACAGACACCTTTTCCTTCCCTTGGACAGGAATGTTTTTGTATGCTTTACCACCCTTTCCATTGATATCCAAGGTATTTCTGAAGATTTAGAAGGAATTCCCTAAGATTATTGTGGTGAATCCCTTCTGGCCCAGGCAACAGTGGTTATCTCTTCTTCTGGAAATGGCTAGAGGCAGTTACCGCAAGCTTCCTCACGGATTGAATCTTCTTACACAAGATCAGGGGTGTTTGATCTGCCCCATCCTCAATCTACTTCAGTTTAGTGCCCATATGATAGGGTCTTAATTTCCTTTACGGAGGACATGCAGTAAGTACTAACGGAGGCATGAAAGCCTGCTACTAGAAAATCATATATTAGCAAATGGAGAAGGTTTTCTAGTTGGTTAGAACAACATAACCAGCACCCTTTCAGGACTAATTGTTCTCCGGTGTTACAATATTTATGCGAGTTCCCTGCCTTTTCTTACTCCTCCATCAAAATTAATCTAGCAGCCATTTCAGCATGTCTGCCATGGATCCTCCACTTTAAGTGCATTCTTATGTCAGAATGTTTTTGAAAGGGGTTTTATAAGAGTCCTCCAACAGAATCAGTGGGCCCTCCTTGGGATCTTAATTTTGTGTTAGAGAAGCTAATTTGCTTCATTTATACCAGTTAATCTGGCTGACTTGATGTTCATAAGGAAAACAGTTTTAGTGGGTGCTCTGACCTCAGCAGGAAGGGTATCCGAGTTGCAAGCTGTTATAGTGAGTTAAACCTATCTCATTTTCCACAGGGACAGTGTTTCTTTGAGAACTAATTCTTCTTTTATGCCTAAAGTGTTATCCGAGTTTTGTATAAGCCAAACTATCCACCCCCACCCCTGCAAAAGATACTCTATACCTGGGATGTCCACAGATAACTCCGGTGTCATCTTGACAGAAGTAATTCCTTTAGCTGTTTGGATCAGTTGTGTATTTCTTGTGAAGGTGACTGTTACAGTGGGCTTTTATTTTTTGCAGTTCATAGGTTCATAGGTTGGTACTAGGCTATCGGCCCTAGGGCCTATGCAAGCCTAGCCATAACAATTCCCTGGATATTTCTTTCCACAATATTTACTTCTCCAGGTTCCTGTCTAGCAGGGCGGCTGACATGATCCCCGGGGTGAATTTCCTATCTCCTATCCAATCATCAAGGTTCCTTTTGAAGAGGGCCAAAGAGGCGCTCTGCTTGATATGTATGGGCAGTCTATTCCAGAGTATGGGGAGTCTCTGGGTCAGGAACTTATCCCTCCAGCATGTTTTGTTCATTAGTTCATTAGTTATTAGCATTGTCCTTTCAGGGCTCAGACTTCCCTCTGTCTATTGGCATGAAAAGTCTGAAAGGCTTGGCATCCAGACCATTCTTTTTAGTCAGCTCATACCCTGAAGCTTTAGAAGCTGGCCAGCTGTTATATCTTTAAAGGATGTAATCCCCATATAGCTAAGGCTACTGCAGCAGTAATCATTCAAACACTGACTGTTACAGAAGGTTTACTTATACAGCTGTACTGTACTGGGCTTAGCACAACATATCCTGGAAAATTACTTTTTTCATGTTATATTCTTTTTATGTTTATGCAGCTTGACAAAGGAAAACATTATTTATTTATTTAACATTTGTTTACTGGGAAAGTCCAACTAGGACAAAGCCCATTTTTCAGCAGAGGCCCAGGGAGAAACAATCAGATGCATATCTTTGGAATGTGGGAGGCAACCAGAGCACCCAGAGGAAACCCACACGAAAACAGGGAGGACATGCAGACTCTGCACAGAAGGCACCCCCCAGCCAAGAATCGAATCGGAGTATCTCTTGCTGTGAGGTGACAAAGCTAACTGTTGCACCACTGCACTGCCAGTTATGGTTAACCAAAGTAAACAATTCTGCAAGCAAACAGGATAATAGAGTAGTGTAAGTATAGATTTGTTCATCATGTAAAAACTCTGTAAATAAGATATTAATTATTATATCACTGCAAGCTATAACAGACATCATGCAAAGACTGGACCCACTGGGCAACTTCTAAAGCATTAGTGTACCATCCACACAACCTAGTCCCTTATCTGCATGAAGGAAAAAGATAAAATCAATATCTAATGAGCCAAAAGTTCAGAAGTGTGCTCCTTTGCTAGGTTTGGGAGATCGTCCTTCAGCTAGTGATTCTGCTAGGCTAGGCAAATAAGTTCCCCATTAGGGATTACCTTTCACAAGATTTATAATGCTATTGGAATTTCTGTTATTTTAGTCATAAAGCTAATTTTGAGCTGCTCAGGTGCTTTAGTGCTGTCAATGAAATCTTAACTTTGCATATATCTGACCTGACTTGAATCCCATGTAAATGTTGGTGTTTTCTCAGGAAATTAGATAATTCTACTTATTTTGTCATTGCTCATGCCTGGGGTGTTTTGTTTTGAGGGTTGCCTCTGAAAACCTTAACTTCAAAACTTGGATTTCTTCTCTGACGCCTTTAACAACTTGACTAAGCTTCACTTGTCAGGCATTGTTTTTGGCTGGAAGTTTGGGCTCACTATGGGGATTTCCTGTTAATTTGACTTGTAATGCTTGTGCATAACAGTGTTGTGAGTGGCTGATGCTAGTGTATTAAGAGTTTGTTTTTAAATTATTTACCTCAAGCACTAGTTTGTGTGTGTGTGTGTGTGTGTGTGTGTGTGTGTGTGTGTGTGTGTGTGTGTGTGTGTGTGTGTGTGTGTGTGTGTGTGTGTGTGTACACGCGCGTTGGACCAATCCATTCAAAGCTCTGCTATCCATATGTCAAATACTGTTTTTGGCTGGCACTTATTTTGAAGTCCCAGTGGAGATTTCTCCTATTAGAATACTACTTTGTAACAAAAAAGGTTCATTGTTTTTTTTATTGAAATATGTGTGCAGAGGCTGTGACTGGTGGTTGTCACAGAGTTTTACCCCTAATCACAAAAAATGTCTGTCAGAAAGTGAAACATAATCTTTTACACTTGGTTAATCACTTTTCAGACTTCTTTGGTAGTTCTGTTAGCACTAGATCCTGATGGGGATTCATTTGTTTATTGTCTATTTTATTATCAGAAAGAGTTATTTTCTTTAATTTGATTGTTTGGGACTAAGAAAACTGTGTTTGATAGTTGTCACTAAAAGCTTACCTCTATCTTATTTTTTCTTGTCAGGAGGTTAACTGACTTTGTCAGGACCTGTTGGCTAGTCTAGTTCCTTTGGGAATTCCTTTGTAAATTATCATGGTTTTGTGGAAACAAGTGTAACTTTATACTAGAACTAGTGGCTGAGGTCTGAGGTCATTATGTTTGGTGACTGTTTAAAAAAAAAAAACTATAATACTTTAACTTAAAGATTAACTGATTTTTTTCCATAAGGTACCCATGATATAAGGAACCTGGAGACAGGTCATAGCCCCTTCTTTCTAACTGTATCTTTTTTTTTAGGTTCCTCATTTACATTTTGAGTTGTCACCTCTTAAGAGTGTCTAAGTAGGTACTGATGCCTGCTATTGGTTCAAAATATGATTTTTACAGTCCTTTCTTTCCATACATAGAAGGCTGTTTAATTCTTAATGGATTCTTCTACAAAATGTTCAAAATCTATGTTTTAGGGAAAGAATTTGATTCTCACCCTGTCATTTCTAATGCAATTGCAGAAGCTGGTGCTCATTTTGTCTTGCACATAACTTTTTTGTAATGTCTTTGGGGCTCATCCCATGTTTTTCCCTTCCTCAGGATGGTAAAGTGTTTCTAAAAGCACTTTCAAAGGTCTTCTAGTCTATCTGTGGTATTTTATTTTATTTTTTTTATTATTTTATTTTACATTTGTTAACTGGGAAAATCTAGCTGGACCAGATCCATTTTCAGTGGATGCCGGGGGAGAAAAGCTCCACAATTAAGATATAGTAAGAAGTTAATACAATGAGAAATATACAAAATGGGAAGACAGTAGATTACTTACAAGCAGAGATATTCAATAATTTGTTCACAATAGCTAACAGGCATTGCAGGACTGAAATACAATGAGATTAATATTTACAAAGGTAGTATAGACAGTGTACACTGAAAGAAGTACAAAGACTAATGTGGCTTATTTTAAAAGTATGTATTTCTGTGTGAGTAAAATCGTGTGAATTCTAGACTGGAGTTGTTTGGAGGAGGAGAAGAGAAGGTATAGAGATTGTCAAGTGATACATGGGCAGATGTAGGTTGTCCTGAGATGAGATTTGAGTAATTTTTTTGAAGTTTGTGTTTGTTGTAGTGGTGGTTATATTAGTGGGGAGATTGTTCCATTTTTTGGATATGATGTGGGAATATAGGGCTTTACCTGCAGTGTTGTTAGCAGTAGTAACACTGAGGAGCAGTTTATTGGATGAGCGGAGTGACTGGAAGAGTGGGAGGTTAATAGCTGCTTGAGGGCTGGAGTTTTTTCTGGGTAGTTTTCTGATGTTAAAGGCGCAGGTGAGTTGTTGGTAAGTTAGTAAGTTAGGAAATTCAAGCCATTGAATTTCTTTTAGTACTTGGCAGTGATGAGGTCTGAAGGGGGAATTGTTGGCAAATTTGGCAATTTTGTTATAGCATGACTCTTAACATATTCAGATCTGCTTTTCTAGTATGGGTTAGGATTGGTGCAGCATAAGTAAGTGTTGATAAGAGGTGAGTTTGAGCTAGGATGATTCTTGCTTTTGCTGTGAGATAGTTTTTGTGCCTGTAAAGGGTTCCCATTTTTTTGTGAACTTTCTGAATGGTTTATGCTATGCGTAGATCGAATGATAGGTTGTTGTCTATTTCAACTCTTAGAAGTTTTGTGTCGGTGGATGGAGAGATGATAGTGCCATTCCTAGATGGTTTATTAGGGGTGAACAGGAGAAGTTTGGTTTTATTTGGGTTAAGAATAAGTTGTATGTCAGTGTTCCAAGTTTCAATAGCAGAGAATGATTCTTCGGCTAGTTGTTGTAGGGTGTTGACAGATGGAGTTTTTTTTTTTTTTTTTGATAGGAAAGCCTCTAACTCAAATGGCTAGCATATAAAGAAGGTAGAAGGAAAGCCTCTAACTCAAATGGCTAGCATATAAAGAAGGTAGAAGGAAAGCCTCTAACTTAAATGGCTAACCTGACAGGAATAAGGGGAGGGGAGGGAGAACTCTCTAAATTAACCGAGTTCTAAAGGGAAGGGAAGGAAGCTACAGATATACACTTAGCTAACACAACAAATATAAGACTAAAAATTAACAAAACCCCTAGGAAAAAGACTATTTCTAGTAAAAAAGTTCTATAAAGAAACTTTATACAAGCCTGAGCCAGAAAAACGACACCTCGCAGCTGAAGCGGCAAACGAGATCTCGGTAGCTAGTGCTAGGCATCATGGGATAAGGGGTAGCCTCGAGCCAGTAAACAGCTCTGGAGCTATAGAAGATGGCCGAGTCTGGGCCGAGGATCGGCTCCGATCTCAACCAGCAAGAAAGAAGGCGAGATGAAGACAACTAACATGGAACGTTATGGTAGGTACATAACTTCTTTTTCACCACTGGCCAAATGCATTTTCTTTGAATGTGGGTTTCAATGAAGGTGAATTTCAAAAGCAGAAAAGATTTAATGCCAAGTCTGTTTTCATTGTGAGACTGTATCCGTTTGTTTAGCAAATGTCTATCAGTGCATGTGCTATAAAATTTGAAATAAAATTTGTAAGTTTAATCCATATAATCGTTGTAGAAGTTGAGCAGAAATCAGTATGCACACTGAGAGGTTTGAAGAGTGTTTATGGTAACTGAGAAGTCAAGTAATAGGACTCTGGAATGGCTGTGGGGGGTATGGGAGGGACTCCAATCCATTACCCTGCCAAGGGTCCTGTTTGACCAGGATTTCACTCTGGGCTTGATATTACATAAGGATTATAAGCAGTTAAGGCCCTTTCTGTGTGGAATGGGGTGGACTTTTTAAGACTCTGAATTTTGAATGTTGTTCATAATGAGGTGCAGTCAGCGAGGGAGTATTCTGTGATGGAATGGCTGCTTCTCCATAGGTTGTCTGTTTTATGCTTGCTGGTCATGTTTAACACACAGTGCATGTGAATGCTGGGATGGATTCTGGATTTTCCATACCCTAGACTAACTGGATTAAGGGCTTTTAAGAAAAATAAATGTGAAAATACTGAGACAGCTTACACTTACAATATAGTATGTTCAGTTTTATTTTTAAAAATTACAGTTATCCAGCAACTTTATAATTTTTACATGAATGAGTTCAATATTACAGTTCCATGGAGGTTTTGTTTCATAACACTATAAATCCACAGAGACGCTGTCAGTTTCTGTACTACAGTGTGGCATACAGCAGGAGTTTTTGTTATCCACATGTAAACAGATATACCCTGGAGCTGTGGCCTCTGGGTTTGCACCCTCCTGCAAAAAATCCTGCAGGCACCCTTGCTCTCAGGAATGTTAAATGAACTTGTAGATGATCAAGGAAAAGTTCCTTCTGTGGGAATGGTCTCAGGTGCATCTGTTTGTCTTCACCTGTAGCAGATAGTTAAGAAATTCTGTTCCAGGATTCCCTTCTCAAGCCTGGAAACCAGATGTTCTTTCATCCCCATGAGCATGAATATTTCTCTCTGCTTTTCCACCCTTTTTTTCTGATTACCAGAGTTCTTCCAAAGAAATTCCATAAGAATCCCTAAAGATAAATATGGTGACTCCCTTTTGGCCCAGACTTCAGTGTTCTCCCTTCTTTTAAATTTGGCCAAGAGCAATTACAGCAGGCTTCCTCATATTATGGACTCACTCTTATGAGGTAGGTGTTGTTTCATATACCCCATTCTTTAATTTCTTTATTGACTGCCTGGTTGTCACTTTTTTGAGACCTTTTAGGCACCTTTTTGATTGAGGACATGCAAAAGGTATTAAAGGAGACAAAGAATCCTGCTACTAGAAAATTATAGATGGGTATGTAGTAAAGATTGTCAAGATGGTGCCATTCTTAGAACTAGGTCAGTTTTAAGATCAGTTACAACTGGATCCAATGTTGAATATTTTTATCTGATTCAACTGTCGTTTGTATTATCTGACCAGAACAGACCTCACCACCAGTCCTGAAGCTTTTCAGTTCCGGGGCTCTGACTCTTCCCCTACCCATTAGTCCCTGGCCTCCACCCTACTACCTCAGATCTCATTTGCTGCCTGAAGTGGTCAGTCAAGTGTCTGAGAGCTGCTCTATGCGGGTCTATGTTTGTGTATTGAATACAAATTATAGTGAAGCCCTTATAGTCGAACATTGAACAGCAAAACTTTAAAACTACCAAAAATGCTTAACATCGTGAAATATTTCATCGAATAGCCATAGCTGGCCAACCAGGAAGTACCGCAATGCATAAGGTAAGTAAAGGAAGCCTTTTTTTTTTAAATTTTCCCTATTCCCCACTCTAATGCGATCTCAGAGTTGCTGTATATTGTTAGGGGGTGTGGGGGGCATTGTGAGCAAAGCTCTCCACCTTGGTTGATTACATTCGCTATGTTGGCCATCTGTAGTCATTGAGTAAATTACTTTTCAGTGTTAAGCATTTTCAGTAGTTTAAAATTTCACGGTTTAACATTTGATTGTAAGGCATTCACTGTAATTTGTATTCAATGAGCAAACATAGACCTCCCTCTATTTCGTATCCTTTGTGCTACATTTTCTCCAGCTCTTCCCTTACTGAGAGAGTTTTACTGTCTCAAGTTTATTATTCAACTGTGTTTAAAAAAATCCTTGGGTAGCTTAGGTGTATTTTTTTCTAGTCATTAGGTCTGTTTGGAAAATAGATTTTTCTAGGTCATAGTTAAGAGTGTTATATAGAAGTGTTAGGACTATATACCTTACCAGAGCTGTATTTACTGTCTTAATTAGTTCCATAGATAAGTTTAGTCAGCCAGTAATCATTGTGTGTGTGTGTGTGTGTGTGTGTGTGTGTGTGTGTGTGTGTGTGTGTGTGTGTGTATTTTACCTTTTACTTCATGTCTGATGGTCAGGGATTTAAAAAGTGCACTGAATGTGGGCATAAACTGCTTCCCCCCAGAACCCACACTCCCTATATGTGTATATTGTTTAGGAGTAGCTCATCGGGATGCTTCTTGTCAAGCCAGTGTTTCCTTCAGTGCTTGAGCGTTACAAACTAGATGAGAAAAACTAATTGTCAAGGCACTTCTTCCTCCCCAGACTGAGTCTGCTGCCCTAAGTCTTCATGTACCTCAAATCCCAGAAAGAATACAGATGTGGACAAGAATAAGGAAAAAAAACGAAGTAGAAGTCAAAAGAAAACGGGGGCTCCAAGAAATTCCATAAGAGGTCTTCTGCTCCTTCCCTGTCTTTGAATTGAATCCACAAGTACAGAGATAAATGGAGCTGACAGTCTCTTGGTGCCATAATTCACCTATTCTGTCCCGGTTTTCACCAGAACCAGTCTTCTCCAGACTTCACTTTCCTATTCTTCAGAAGTGTTACTCCAAGCCACCATAGGGTGGCATCATCGTTCCGGTCTTCGAAGAGTTTGACTGAAAGGACATCAACAGAATGATGAGAAAATATCTCGGGACACAGATACAACTTGGGAGTTCTTTTGGTACCATCCTCTGGGAAAGTATTGAGTGCTGGCCATCTACCCCTCCTTCATACTCATTTCTCGTACCAGTTCATCTGTTGGTGCCTGATCTGCCCCAGAGCACCTTTGTCAGAGCTGATAGGTAACTTTGACACTGACTTGTTCCCGTCTTCTTTTGGGTCTGACATATTCAGATCCAGAAGAGTCTCAGAGCAGAAGCTTTGGTGTCGAGGCTCCGGGAGAGTTTGACCCCGAAACTGTCTGAGCCGTCTCTTCCCCTCGGGGCTTCAGTGCTAGATGGTGCAGTGCTGATATCATTCTCTTGGTTGAGACTCTGTATTTCCAGTGTTTCCATTCTGTCCGAGGTCAGGGTGAAGTGTACATGGTTTTTTCTGCCTTTCAGGCTTTCCATCGGGTACTGTTGATGGAGGGAAAAGGTGCTGTCTTCAAGGTTGGCACCCACCAAATCTCAGCTTGGATCAGCTTCTGTTTCTCATCCTTCTTACAGACAGGGTCAGTTGGTCCCATAGGTTTCCAGGTATGTTAGCTCCCAGTCTGATTCTGAACCCTCTGATATTTCCCCTCAGATGGTTCACAGAAAACAGATGTTCAAATGGAAGCACTAGACTCTTCAGCTGAGTCTGTTACAGAAGACATGGCTTTGGATGAGGGTGAAGGCACCACAAAAACCCCCCTCTGAGGATGTCACATTTGGTGAGATTCATAATTGATGAAACAGAAGGGAAGGATAGTCCACAGTTAGCCCTTCTCCTGATGAGTCTGTTTTCCTGGAAGCCTTTGGGTCCAGCTCATCATTTTACTGGATGGTACTACCCATTGATCCACTCACTGATGTAACATCTCAACAGGTGTGGAAGGATCCTCACGTGGTGGAGCCTATTCCAAAGAAGTTGTGCAAAATCTGTCTGCCCCCACAGACAGGAATCATTGGAACAAGGGTCCTCTGGTAGATGCGATGGTTGTAGTAGCATCCACAAAAAAGGAACTATCCAAAGAAAGTTCCTAGGTCCATCCCGTTAATAGAGAGTTTAGGGTGATAGACCACTTTTCAGTGATCTTTGTTGTCAGAGCACTGAATTATCTAGCTCATGTCATCAGATTTCAGAGAAACTTGGCAAAGGAAATTTCCAAGTCTCTCTCTCAGGGGTATTACCAGCAGATGTTCAGAAAACAATATATTCCCAGCTGTCCACCCTCCAATCGTCATCCAGTGCAGCCGTGAGACTGCTATTGAATGCAGCTGATGGTGAAGCTAAGGCTGCAGACAGTGGCATTGCCATTCATCGGCATGCCTTGATGCCCCTCTGTGACTTTGTGGAAGAGATTAGGAAATCCTTCATTAATGCCTCTTTTGATTGGTCCACTCTGTTCAGACCCAAAGTTAAAGAAACACTCACCAGAATTCAGTAAGACTATCTCTGCAGTAGGCATCCACTTCTCCATGCTCCAGAGATCCTACTCTAGGAACCAGAGAGCTGAAAAGAGGATGTGGTGCAGGAAATCAGAGTCATTATCATGAGAATCCTGGAGAAAGACTCCCATTGCAGCAAAGAAGAAGGCAATAATAATAATAATGGACGTCACCCTAGAGGTAGGGGCTTTCATGAACCATTCTCTGAAAAACCTTTTCAGTGTTCCTGAAGGGTCAGGCGACACTTATCTTTTCACCCACAAGCCTGGCAAAACATGACCATAGATTCATGGGTGCTACACAATATCGCCAGAGGTTATTCTATACTGGTTTCCCTTTCCCTGTCAGGTGGAAAAGAGTTTCTGATGTCCAACCCAATCAACAGAAACTTGATGCAGCAGAGATTTTCTGACTTGCTAGAAAAAGAAAGTCATCCAACCAGTCTATGCACACTAGGTAGAATCTGAAGTCTACTCATGGTTCTTGTCAGTGGCCCCCAAAAAAGCAGGGAACCTCAGCCCCATTTTAGACCTGAGTCATTTGAATCAGTATGTCAAGCAGACAAAAATTCTAGATGGTCATATTGCAGTCCATTTTGCCAGTACTGAGAAAGGATGATTGGATGTGCTTGATAGACCTCAAGGACACACATTATCATGTGAAGATAAAAAAGCATTTGAGATTTCTCCATTTCTGGCCGGGAGCCAACCATTATCTCTTCAGAAATCTGCTTTTGCACTCACCACAGCCCCCTAGGTGTTCACCAAAGTCATAGCAGTGCACTTGCACCTACCAGGGATCCAAATTTTACCATATCTCGAGGATTGGTTCCTCACAGGTACAAACAACAGTCTCTTATTACACCATTGGGACCTATTGCTGCAACTGTTACAGAAGCTAGGGATCACTGTCAACATCTCCAAGAGTCCATTCATGCCTTCTCAACAGGTAGAATTTAGAAGATGCCACCTGGACACAACCTTACAGATTTCCTGCCCTCCAATGTCCATGGTGTTCTTTGTTCATTTCACTGCTACCCAAGTTCCTCACCACCCTGTCCTCCAGTAAGGTTGATCCTTGAACTGTTGGATCATATGGTGTCCACCATCCTCATGAACCCTATTGCCAGATATTTTGAGAGTCCTCCAATACACTTTAGAGGTACAGTGGTTTCAGACTCCATCCATTCCACACCAAAATTAACTGAGATCTGCAAAAGGCGTGTATCTTGGTGGATAATGTCTCCTTCGGAGATGGTCATCTATAGATTTAAATCTTCTCATCAGTGTTCAGGAGATGAGGGCAGTCCTCCTAGCTTTGCAAGCCTTTCAGGACAGTCTCCCCAGAGGTGTGATTCAGGTAAAAGCAGACAACATGTTGGTAGTGTGGTACATAAACAAAGAGGGAGAAACCCATTCTTACCCCTTGTGCCACGAAGCTTTGAGAGTCTGGCAGTGGACAGTGTTTTCATACCTCTTTATTTTAGCATATCCTGAGGTCATCCATTGTTCTAGCAGACACATGGAACGGATCTGTCCTGATGCCTCGTGAGTGGTCCCTCAGTCCAAAAGTGACAAACCTGATCTTCAGTTGCTGGGGCCAGCCATACTGTGATCATTTTGCATCTCATCTAACCCACAAGTGCAGCAGTTACTTTGCCCTGATCCTTCACAGAGATGGTCACTGAGGGATACTCTGGTCGACAAATGGCCCCAGGTCTCCTTTGTTTTCCACCGCTGCCTCTAATGAACACATTTGTACAGAAAACAAGAATGTGCAAGGCTAAGGTGATCCTCATTGCCCCTTTCGGCCACAGCAGACATTGTTTCATTCCTGCAGCTTGTTGTAGTACATTCTCCCTGGGAACTGGATCAATATCAAGATCTCGTCTCACCCATCCGGACCAACTCCCCTAGATGAGAAAACCATGAAATTAAAAGCTTGGCTCCTCCAGTTCTAACATTAGCCAGAGTTGCCATACTTTCCCCTTGGTTTTCCAGATTTTATCAGCCTTTCATAAACATGCTGCCACCAAGGTGTACCACAGCAAATGGAAAAGATTTTCTGTTTGAGGATCATGCAAAGGTGTAGACCCCTTTTCAGCTCCTGTTCCTTCCAATTTAGAGTTTTTATCAGAAAATTTTCACAGTGGATCTAGCTACTTAATATCAAAGTACAGTTGGCAGTCATCTGTAGTTTTCACATCGGCCAAAATAATTCTTCTATTGTCTCATTGAAGATTTCCAAAGCCTTTTTAAAAGGGATTTTACAACTTCATCCCCCAATCAGAGAGAGATCCTGCACCCCTTTGGGACATTATTATCATGTTGCAAACATTGACTCAGCTGCCATTTGAGCCAGCAGCTTCAGTGGATTTGAAGATTCTAGCTTAGCAAACAAATTTTCTGGTAGGTGTCACCTCAGCTAAGTGTATATCAGAGATGCAAGCACTTTTCTGCAAACCTCCTTACATGTTTTTTCATAAAGATAGGATTTCACCAAGGAATAATCAGTCATTCCTTTCTAATGTAGCATCTAAATCAGGCAATAAATCTACAAATCTTTTTTCAATTAATTTCTAATGAAAGTAAATACACACTTCATATGCTGGATGTCCGTCACCAGCTCAGGTTTTATCTTCATAGAACTTAGCCTTTCAGAAACTCTGATAAACTATCCCGATAAACTATCTGTGACATTCTCCAAGCAAAAACTGGACAAGGCTGTGTCTAAGGTTACTGTGTCTAGATGGTTATTTGATTGCATTACATTTGTATACAATAAAAAGTGTTTGTCCCTAATCTGAGCCCAAGGATCCTTCCATAAGGGCAGTGGCCACTTCTACAGCCTTTTCCAGTAGACTTCCTATTGATTATATCTGTGCAGCTTTTACTTGATCAACCGTTCACACATTTGTCTGACATTGTCAAATGGATGAACAATCTAGGTTTTGTTCGTCCTTTGGCTCTACCATTCTTAGAAATGTCCTTCCTTGATACCATCTAGGACTATATGCTTGGGAATCTGTTCCACAATTGAATCGGATGAAAATAGACAACATTGGATGCATACCATAATGATAGAGCCATGTTGTCTGATTTTCGTCTGGTTCAAAATCCCTCTCAGTTGACCCCTGCCAATTTGTAACTAATGAGATGCTGAAGACCAGTCAACCTTGGTATTGTGTCTATAAGCAGTCACCACTGCCAGTGCTGTATAACCATATCATGGCCTATGTCATATCATTTAGAAATTAGCCAGGATAATGCCCTTTTTTCATTAAGGTTTTTGCTTGTACTTTGAGTTTTATCCCTTGATGAATAAATATGCCACTCTGCGGTAGTATAGTAGAGAAAAGCTTCAAGATCGGTGCCAAGGTCAGATGTAACAACCCACAGTTGAACTGGATGAAAATCAACCTCATTGAACTATCATTATTGTATGTACATAACTTTTGTTTCTAGAGTGTCTGTGTGAGTTGTTATTATTTGGCTATTCTTACTCATCTGTCAGATTTAGCTGTTGGCCTTATCTGCTTGCCTGCCCTGAGACCCCCTCCTCCCTTTCTACCCTACCTAAAGTGAAGCAGAGAAATATGGAAATAAAGAAAGGATAAAAATGGAAATGTTTATGGAAGAATTAAATATGCCAAGGCTAGAGGGAGAGAAGTTTCAGTTACTAACAGTTAGGGTAGGAGAACATGAGATAAAAATGCTGATGTATAACCAATGTAGAGGAAAGTCCCCAGGATTAGATGGTATTCTGTGGAAGTTTGGAAGGTAACAGAAAAAAACTGATAAAGATCTGGAAGGTTAAGAGGAGGAGAAGTACCAACATTCTGGAAAGTAGTAGTAACTGTAATACCTAAAGAGTGTAAAGATCCATCATATCCAGCTTCATATAGGGCCATTTCAATACAGTGTTTATGTCTATAATGGTTAAAAGAATGGCAAAAGTGATGCCAAAATTGATAGATATGGATCAATGTGGTTTTGTAGAGGAGAGCAAACATTTGGCAGCATAAACAGAACAGTGATAATCCCGAGGGGAGTAGAATATAAGAAAATGCCACTGTTGCTGGTGGGTCTTGATGCAAAGAAAGCATTTGACAGAGTAAGCTGGGATTTTATGAGAAGAGCAATGTAAGCATTTGCATTCCCTAATAAAATTATAAGGTTGATTAAGAGGATATATGAAGGATCAGAGGTGAAAATTAAAGTGGGTGAGGTCCTCTCGGATCATCTCTGCTTAAGCAGAAGGAACCAGGCAGGGGTGTCCTCCCTCCCCTTTGTTATTTGCATTTTATAACCATTGGGAAAGAAAATAAGGGACTCAGAAATTCCAGGATATAATTGGTATGGTAGTCAAGAAAAGCTGGCTCTATTTGCAGATGACATTATTGTATACCTGACAAAACCAGAAAGGGACTTTACAGTGGAATATATTGAGACTGTTTCAAACCTTTTTGGGTTACTAAATTGGTAAAGCTAAAACAAAATCAATAGCGGTAAATTATCCACCAATATATGAATTGGTTCAGCAATATCCATATGTATGGAGACATAATAAATTAAGTATTTAGGAGTGTGGATTAAAATGATACTGGTGTGGCAGCTTAGGATATGTGAGAAGAGACTAAACAAAAGATAAAACAACTGAGACAATTGATGCTCTGTTATATGGATATCGATAGTAAGATACAAACATTTAAAATGTTTTTAGTTCCTTTAGTCTTATACACTGGTCAGGCATATTTCTATCAACCAGAGGAGAAGTTGTGGATAGCAATTAATAAAGAGCCAAATGATTTTATCTGGGAGGGAAGATGGCAAGAGTCAAGTGGGACAAGATTATTCTTCCAGTAGAATAGGATGGATTGTGATTAACCCAGTTGAAGGGGTAATTCAGAGCAACACAGTTAAGGCGCCTATACATAGCACAAGCAGAACATTATAATTCAAAGTGGAAAGAGATGATGAAGAAACCGGGAGGAAGCTCAAGTAACAGGGAGAGACTGAGATTTTGGATTTAGAGTTTTAAGGAGAACAGAAATAATCTTACAGAATATTATATTCAGAACATTGCAGAAGGTCTTCTAAGAACTAACCCAACATGGGAATGGAGAAAGGAGATTCTTCTGATAGGGATGACTGCAATTAGGGATATTGACAACAGGGAAGAGGGGGCTGGAATTTATTGGAGAAAACTGGCAAAGGAACCAAGGTATTGAGAGCAAATAAGTAGAGCGGGTAAGATGATACAACGGGAAGATGCCAATAAGTTATTTGTACTGCAAGTTAGAGATTGCCTTTGCTATCAAGGATTGATATCAGAGTATAGGCAAAGAGAAAGAAATAGGGGGTCCTAAACTAAAGACCCGCACTGGTAGAGTTTTTAGTAGAATCTAGAACAGAAGTTGCCATTAAGAAATGAATAATTAGAGCATATAAAATATTGCAAGATAACTATAAGAATCAATCAGAGGAGGTTGGGAAGGATTGGGAAGAGAGATTAGATATGCACTTCACAAAGAAACAATGGGAGATATATGTATGTCTCCCAAATATGCAACAAAATCTAGAAGGTTTAATATCTTTAGCTGGAAGTGTTTTCATAGGTATTTTTGTACCCCAAGCAGATTTCAAAGAATTTGTCCTTAGGCATACAGCAAATGTTGGAGGTGTGATGGGGAAGATAGAGGTAACTGGGAATATATTTTCTGGGAATGTAATGAGTTGGGCAGACTATAAACATTCCCTGCAGACTGCTGTATTGGAGATACTGGGTGAGCAAATTAGAGTAACTAGGGAAGTGATTTTTTTGAACTATGATACAGAATCGGGATTGCCTAGAACATAGTAAGACTTTGCTGAGTCTATTTATGATGGCTGCCGATAAAGCAGTTACTAGAAAATGGAAATCAAAGTCTAAATCAACCTTACTAGCAGTACCAAATGTAGTAACAGGGATAACAACTGGAACTGGGATCTTTAGAAAAAGGTAAGTGCAAATCACATAGTAAAAAAATGGGAAATGTGGGATCAATACATGCAGAGGAGGAACTAGGTGTGATGTCCCCATTGTGGGCTGGTAATCAAGGAACCTGATTCTTTACCACTGACACTGGAGAGAGACATTCACTGGGAACAAAAATGTATGGATTCAGTATTTCCAGATACAGCTCTCTGCATCAAGTACGATTTCCCTTAAGAGCACACAGGGAGCACAGTCCGGGGACTGGTTAGTCGAGTCCTCAGCCGAGTGTCCAAGCCAAGTCATCCTCCATTCTCTCTGTGAAACCAGTGTTTCTTGTCTCTGCTTCAAGCAGGTGACACACACACACACACACACACACACACACACACACACACACACACACACACACACACACACACACACACACACACACTCACACTCACTCCTGGAAATGTTGGCACAGATTTGCTAACTATTTCCCCTTCTGCCTTAACTATAAGGTAGTTGCACTGCCATCAGACACTCCAAAGCCAGCTTCTCTAAGTCTCTTACAGGGGTACCCAATTATACAGAGTAAAATTACTGTTACTACAAATGATAGTGTTTGACCATTGCAGTAATGCTTTCAGGAGTGGTTACAGTGTCACCAAATAGATATAAGTATTCTCAAAAGTTAAAATATTCTCTGAAGGACCAGCAACATTGAAAAGTTTAAATATATTTAATAATAAGCAATAAAAAACAAAATATCTGTTTACAATAAACACCGCAGTTTCAGTCAAAGGAAATATTAAAATAACACAGATGAATAGATTCACACAGATATAGAAAAACAGTACTTAACTAACTTAACTAAGCTCACTATATTTTCCTGACTGATGTAAAGAATTTCAATTCCCTGGTTCCTTACTAGAGCAAGGCAAGATGAAATAGGTGAGGGGGTCCTCCTCTGTCATGTTCCAAAAACAGACTGTAATAAGATTTCATTCTCTTCTAGTATTGAACATCATTTTTGTCGTAGATTACAGAATGACAGCACATATGTCTGGTCATCTGACTTCTGGTTCTCATGCTACCCCCATGGCTAGAAACTGCCAGGATTTAGCACATATGTGTCAGTAATACACACAGAGTTTTGCTCAGATCTGTTGCAGCTTCTGAAAGTCATAAAAGAATTTCAAACTTCTACCTTTCCAGAGTAGCAATCAGTTCACTGCAAAGACAGTACAGAAACTTCCTAGTACAGACTTTTTGTCTCTGGCTGCATTGAGAATTGTAAAATACAGTCTTTATGACCTAAGCCAAGTAATTTAATTTCAGAACATTTTTTTTCAACGTTAGCTGCAGCTAGACTGTGATTTACCTCTTCTCTTCCAGTATCCTCTATTAAATGATATTCATTTCAGTAGTTACAATTCATACATTTAATCAGTTACTGCATGCATTTATTTTTCTTTTCTATCCAGCAAGACCCACTGTTGATGCATTTTTAACACAAGCAACTTTACAAATATATTTTCAACACAAGCATCTGTACAAATCGGTTTGATATTTAAATAACCTATACTAAATTCCAACTAGCTGTGATGGCATAAGTTACACATCCACTGCCTTACTTCTCCTGGCATAGCTGGCATTACCTTACATTGTCACACGAGGTTTAAAAGAAGGTAGGATTTTAATGAGCTGTGTAATGGTTGACTAACAATGGCTGGATATGTTAAAAGTGATGTATAATGTTTGCAACTGAGATTGTGTCGCTATGGTTTATTTTCATTTATATAAATATAACATGGCATATGTCATTCATGATAATTTAATAAAAATGTTTTTTCTTTTAAAAAAAAAAAAAAAAGAATAAGGCTATTTTGAGAATATGTTTTATGCATGCTTAAGACCTATTCATATCCAGGTTATTCATCTCACTGTGTTTTCTTTCCAGAAAGTAAGAATAAGGGAGAAGGGCTTTTATATTTTCTGGATGTCTTTAGGTAGTTCATATAATACATTGACAAGACTAAAACCTTCAGAAGTGCTGATTAGCTATTTGTTTCCTTTGAAGGCAAGATAAAGGTACAAGCAATGTTTAATCAAGGAATTTTGTATATCTTGTTCCATACTATGACCTGTTATTATGCTCACCATAACAAGTCATTTACAGGCAAAGGAAGGGCCTCTGCTTCTAAGATTCTGGCTACCTTTGTAACCTGTTTGAAAGGGGAAGACTGTAGAAATTTTCTAGAAGCGGTAACTTGGTATCCTGCGCATATCTTAGCAAACACTTTTGGTTAGAATTTCTCTTTAGGTCATATATGGGCTTGATAAAACCATTTTCCAGGGGCTTCTGTATATTAATACATCTGCCTCTTCCATTGATTCTTAAGCTTTGGTACTCATCCCATATAGCTTAAGATTACTGCAACAGTGATATAATGAACATAGAACATTTTTGTAAGGGAAATTTACTGTAACAGGAGATGTTCGAATAGATTACTGCTGCAGTAGATGATCCCTCCCTCCCTCTATCCTACTGTTTCCTGATTTTTTTTTTTTTTTGTCGGGATGTGATATTTTTTTGCTTTACATACCATTTACCAGGACTATAGTCTCATTTTTCTGAGGCATGAAAGCCTTTGGCACCCTAGCCACTTTTTATCTTTTTCTTCTGTGCCCCCAGAACCCTGCATTGAATGAATCAGCTTTAAAACGAATGGAGGAAAGAATGGGCATAACTTATCCCTCGCAAAGACTATTGGTATACCTAATGCTCAGTTTACAGTGGATATAAAAAAATGCAACTGCTTACTTGTTGGTTTTCAGACAATTCACAAACACAGCATACAGTGGGCTTTCATGGTCTACAATGTACTACATTATTCTGTTTTATATGATTCTGAATAAGATGATTGTTTGTAGGACTAAGTCTGTATTTGTGTGTACCCCACAGCAGTAGCATATTCTTATTGAATGTAACTATTCGGGAGATATCACAGCATGGCTATGTATAGTACAGTGACTGGGCAATGAATATTCAGAGAGGGCTTGTCTTCACAATCAGTTATAGAATGAGATGCAAGGGATTTGATCAAGGTACTCCTGATCACAGTATGCAAGCTAATAGTTATGAATCCTATGCTTTACTCATTTAGCTCTTTAGTCTTTAAAAATACTGTTTTTGCCGAGCAATTTCTGTGCGCTCATGTTTGAGTCTTTATTAAGACTTTTTTTTGCCTTTACAATTAGTTACAGAGGACAAGTGTCCCCAGTTCCAGAAGGCTTGCTTTCAGTGTTAATGACTACTTGCACTGGGAAAGGTGTTTTGGAATCTGGTCCCTGTTATACACATGTTTACACATAGGCCTTAATCCGAAGTAAGTCACTTACACTGAGAGTCAGTGTTTCGGAATCAGGGCAGACTTTCACTGACAGTAACTCTTTTCGAATCTGGCCTAGTGTGTTTCTGTGTTCAAACAGGGCACATGTATGCATCTTGACTGCATGTAAATGCACGCCTTTCTACATAACTAAATATTTGTTATCAGTGATTTATTACTGGGACATAGGTGTGTCTGACAGGGGATTAGCTTGCTTCTGTTGATATCAGGGCATTCCACATGGATAGCACTGAACTTCAGCTAATAACACCATAATTATTGTTAAGTGCTTGACAAGTTGTGCAACTATTTGAATTGTTCACTGGCTTATATTCATGAATTGAAGTTCCTTTGGATATGGTACTTTGCACCGTCTTAGGCTGTGGTGCTGAGGAACATGGAAATGGGAAGAGAGAATAGTGAAACCATCTAATTACACTTATATTGAACACATGCATTGTACAACACATCTCTGACTCTTGGCTGGAAAGTAATTTTTCTACATTTTTTTAAATTAATATGAATAACTTTTGAAACAAAATGTAACAGTTCTGAAAGCAAAAGGTTTGGTTCACATTCAGCTGTCTATGGTGTGAGGAGTTGTTTACATGTATTTATTATGTATTATGTATTTTATATGTATTTACATATTTTTCTGGGGGAAAAAGGCAAAACAAATTAAAACTTAATTTCTTATGTTTTGTGTTTGCGGTTTTCCTATAAATGCATTATGTTCCTAGAAAATTAAAGGTAAATAACCCTCAAATAGAAGCAGGTTTGATAGGGGGAGAATGGGAGCTCAAGAAGCTGGGTATCATTTTAATTTGGGTTGTACTTGCATATGTCACTTGTTTTGCCATTCACAATATTACTTGTACATTCCAATTGTAGATCTAATAAAGCATATATGCAGCCTGTGGGTGTCACATGTTCTATATTCCTCCATATCAGACTGAGATTAAAAAAAACACAGTTTATTAAAGTGCCAGTTATTTTAAATACCATCACTCTGCCAACAGTTTCAAAGTGCATTTAAACATTTTCAGTTACAGCAGTAAAATGTATCATTTTCACATTTACTGCCAAAGTACTTCTCTCTCCACCCATCCTTTTCTCGGTCTATTTTCTAAGTCACTTTTCCTTGTGAGGGTTGTTTTACTAGGAAGCTGAACATGACAAACCAAATGTCAGCCTTTCCTATCCTCAGAAATGGTCTCCATTGTATCCTGTATTCTGTGGAGTCCCTGGACTGTTTTCAGGCAAACAAAGAGAGACACTGACAGAGAGAAAATTCTGCCAACATCTTCTTGGCTTGCTCTGGCACCTCCTGCCAGTGGGCCTTGCATGGAAAACCTGCTGTGGACATCCTCATTAGATATCCAGACTATTTTATCTGACCCCTGTATACCCTTAAGAGTAGTGGCTGTGAACCAAGATCGGTATCTTTGCAGGGACAAAGAGTTGAGCCGTGTTCCATGCTCACAACAGCATGTGCATTATTTTTGTTATATCAAAAGCGTTGACTTGTGGCCACAAGTCTGCTTTCCAGCACCTGGGCTTATGTATTGCCAGGGTGACCATGCAGAACACACACTCCTTTCTCCCCTTTTTGAAATCAGATTGCTATCCCAGTTCTGCCAGTCCAGACATACTGTCTCAGCCTTCCACACAGCACTAAAAAGACTCAGGACACATCAGCAATGCCAGAACTTTTATGTTTTCTGTCTAGATGTCACCCACCCTTGTAGTCTTGCCACATGAGAACTGTTTGACACTGCAATTGCCACATCTACAAAAATGATTCCATTCTCATCAGCTGCTTTTAGCATTGGCATCTCAGAGGATAGCTTGTCTACTTGGTTCAGGAGTTTTTTAATATTACTTCACCCTCTCAGCTGTATCGCCTATTCGAGGTAAGCAGTACTCCATCTCCCCCAGCCCACATTGCTTGACCATATTCAGAGTAACATAACATAAAACACAAATCAGATACAACTGCAAATATGTTATTTGGCCCAAAAAGTTTACAAAATGACTTTATAAAATAGATTTGCTTTATTTGTTTGCAGTTTGACCAAGAAAACCATGAAAATCATTTTTCATGTTTATCAACTAAAGATGAATAATTTTAAATAAAACTATTAAAAGCACAAAATGTCTGTGATGACTAATAATAGTTTAACATGCACATCTTTGTTTCATATATAAATATTCAGCTTTTTGTTTGTTAGCACATTCATAACAAAATAAGAATAACTTAAAAAACATATTGCAGGTAACTGTGAGTAAGAACTTGTTAAACATTGTACTGTCTATAAAAATGGGCATTTTATTTTATACACAGGCCATATTATTTTTCTTTAAATGTTAAAAAAAATATGAAAACAATTCTCATATCTTTCCTTCCCTGTTTTTTTAACAACTATATTATCAATCATTCCACAACCACTTTTCCCATTTTTACACAAGGTTGTGGTGTCACATCAGCTTTGGAAACCATCAAGAGCCATTGTTCACACTGTCAGGAGAGTAGCCATGCCACAGCTGTTCTTCCATACCAGATACACACACACACACACACACACACACACACACACACACACACACACACACACACACACACACGCACTGTCACACCTATGGTCAGTTTAGTGTGTATAGTCCACATACTGCATGTGTTTGTAATGTGGGAGTAAGCTGAAGCAGCCAGAGAAAACCCACAAGAACACAAGGAGAACATGCAGACTCCACACAGAAGGCACCCTAGTCAAAAATCGAACTGGAGAACCTCTTGCTGTCAGGTGGCAATGCTACTTGCTGTGGTGATATGCTGTAATTTCAGTCAGTAATGGAGCTATGAATAGAAGGCTTACCTTAAGTACTACTTTACCCCATGAGTCTCAAATCAAATGAATTTTTGGAACAATGATAAATCAGAAGCTGCAAGATTTTGAGAAGTAGGTAAAGTATATTGGTGAAGTTACTATTCAAGTTTCCATTGAGGTTTACAGTGCTGCTGTCCAAAAATTTCTGCCAACCCCTGCCAAGGTGTGTGTATATATATATATTTATATATATATATATATAAATATATATATATATATATATATATATATATATGTATATATGTATATTTATATATATATATGTGTATATATATATATATATATATATATATATATATCGGGACCAGAGAGCCAGCTAAATAAACCACGACACTACATTAAGCGTTTTCATTCATTTTTTTTCTAATGAAGTTCCAGAATAAAATGGAAAGAAAGCACTAAATGTAGTGTTGTGGTTTATCTAGCCCACTGTTTGGTCCCAAGCAGTGCCTCCAAGTATTAGTGTTTTAATATGTTTTTCTTGGTGTTTGGATTGCTTGTGGAGTTTACATATATGAGCTACGACAGCACATGTTGGTTTCATTCATATGCTAAAGAAATGAGGCTTGTTGTAATGCAGTGATTATCCTTGTATTTGTTATCCCCCTGGTAAACGTCACAATACATTGGTATTATCACTGAATCAAGAGTGTGTTTAATTTAAAAAATGTACACATTCTTTGTATTGCACTGCTAGGTTTATTTGTGTGAATCCCAGTCAGTAATGCAGCTTTGAATGGAAGGCTTACATGAAGTTCTTCTTTACCCCCACAGGAGTCTCAGATCAAACGAATATTTGGAACAATGATAAATCAAAAGCTGCAAGATTTTGAGGAGGAAGTAAAGCCTATTGGTGATGTTGTTACTCAAGCTACCATTGAGGTGTACAATGCTGTTGTCCAAAAATTTCTGCCAACTCCTGCAAAGATTCATTACCTGTTCAACCTTAGGGACATCTCCAAGGTAGGAGGCTGTTTCATTTTGCATATAGAAGATCTTTTTAACTGGGTCCTCAAAGTTATTCCTTTAAGTTGCACAGCAGGCTTGCTTGTTGTCATTCACTGAGGATATTTTGCATATATCTACAAATACAGTTTCACTTATAATCAAGCATGTAGTTTCACAACATATTTTTATATCCTTATCTGAGATGCGCTCAAGGCAGAGAAGGGTAAATGTTACTATACCAAGAATGTTAATTTTAGGTTCAAACGTGGGCATTCTTCAGTACATGAAAATTATTGCCTTGTCCTACTTTTGCATTTCTTTTAATTTCAAAACTGCTTTTATTAATTTCTCTGATTTTCAAACATGATGCGCAATCTTCTTGACTGGTTGTGTCCTGGAAATGGAATTTGTTCAGATTGTAGAACTGGCATTTAGACACTGAGACTTAATTCAGAAAGGTTACAGAGAGGTTACAGTAACTATTGCAGATTCAGGCATACCTCTCAACCTCTTAGAGCAAGAAATCTGGACAAAGCCATAAATAAAAGTGGGACAAAGGTTCAAAAATAGAGACATTTTTTAAATATTGCTTTTACAAACATAAAAAGTTGATGGAATAATAGGTTTTGCATTAGCATGAATTTTCTGAAGGGTATAAAGTCTGAAACTGAAATGCCTGTCATTATTTTCTAACTTCAAACTTTAAGGATTTGCCACTGATTTGCCAGAAAACCACAATTTTATGAAAAACAGACTAAAAATATAAGGCAAGAATCTGGCCATTCTGCGAAAATCTGTACAGTTGAGAAGTGCAGATTCAGATGCAGCCCTGCCACCGTACTTTAGTATGAAGAAGTGCAGCAGTGCAGAGGGCTGTCTCTGCGACTATTGTAAATGCTAATGATGTACTCTAGGGCCAATGCATAAGTTAATTAGCCATTTGCTTTCCCCTCAGGACTACATGCCATAAGGCATATATTCAGAATCGCTCAGCTGTGTAAAGTAACATGGCTGCTCCTGGCCAGTTGTTTTTAGCTCGTGTTCAGCCATTGCGATAGAGGTAAGTGTCAGGGAGCTTAGCAGTCAGTGTTGGGGTTTGTGTGCATGTGTATGGCTGCATGTCTGTGTGTATGTAGGAGTGTGTGCCTGCCTAGAAGGTCGCAGTTGGGGAGGATAGGGATAGGTAGGTAGGCAGGTAAATGTGTATGTGTACAGATATACATATATATATATATATATATATATATATATATATATATATATATATATATCTTTGAATGTGTATGTGAAGGTATGGGGTGGGGGTGTTGTACCTGCACATTCCCCTAAACTAACAGGCAAGTACTACAACATAGGGTTGAACGGAAAGACTAGCCACCAAGCAAAATTCTTTAATATCATGCGTTAATGGTGCTAAGGGTCAGGGGAGTGGGGATACTAGCCACCAGGAGAGCTCTCTGTACATCGTGCCTTGATAGTACTTAATAAACAAGTCCTGGATTGAGGGTGGGGAACACTATCAACCGGGGATATTTCCTTAATATCATGCCTTAATTAGCACTTAAACAAGATTTTGGTCAGGTGGAAGACTAGTCAACAGGGAGAAGTTAAAACATTCTGCCTTAACAGCACTTGGGTTCAGAGGAGCACTAGACAACAGGAATGCTTTATGTAGTGTACCTTAAACCCCTAAAAAGTCTCAAACCCTAAATATAAGAACTTTTGTCCCTAAGTTCATAGGGAGGTACTAGGCTATCCGCCCAAGGGCCTACAAAAGCCTAGCCAACAAGGTTCCCTGGCTTACGCCACCCAAGAAAGTTATTTTCCTGTGCCACTGTCGAGCAGAGACACAGAAGTGATCCCTGGGGTGAATTTCCTATCTCCTATCCACTCATCAAGATTTTTCTTGAAGAGTGCTAATAAAGAACTTTGCTTGACATAGATGGGTAGCCTGTTCCAGAGTATGGGAAACAGAGTTTGAGTTATTAAACTTTTTGATAATATCCATACAGCATAATTTACCTATTAATGGCATGCTTTCTAAAATATATAAAAGTAATTAGAAATTAAACAAAAAAATTATTCTAAGTATTGGGATTACTTCAATCTAGTTAATAATAACACACCTAACAATAATGATAAAAGAAAATTCTGGTATCATATAAACTGATTACCTCTTCTCCTAAATGGAGATTGTTCCCCTGGAAATTTATGTACAGGTCCTTTTGTACACCACACAAAATCGAGCTAATCAGTAAGGAAAAAGGGTTTTGTTGGAGATGTAAATTAGAAACTGAAGCGGATTTGTCACGTATGTTATTTTGACTATGTAGCTCTTAAATCCTACTGGTACAATATTAATCTTTTCCTACAGGCTTTATTTTTCTAATAATTTTGTTTTAACCAAATCATTGATTCTGTTTAATACGCCGATTCTTGACTGTGTTAAAAAAATAAAATATCCTCTGTTATGGTCCATTTTGGGTGTTGCCAGGAAAGCTATAATTAGGAATTGGAATAGTGAGACTTCACCTTCTTTCACGGAATTTAAGAACGTTGCAGCCAAACTTTGTTACATGGAATTGATTACTATTAAAACAGGATCCATCAGAATTACTTCATTCTGTAACCTGTGGACTGGATCCAAAGAACTATTGGACAAACAGTTACTGAACATTCAAGAATAATTGATCTATGTGAAGGACTTTTGTAATTTTAGTTCATAGATACCTCTGTAAATACCTTAGTTGATTGTTTTTCATTTTATCTTGTATTATTTAAATTTCTGTATTGCAGTTTTTTATTATTTTGTTAAAATTCAATAAAAATTCTTAAAAAAAGTCTCAAACCCTGTACCCTCCCACCTCATTAGAGGTCATTAGTCCTCTGTAGCACCACTAGACAATAAGGAAAATTTAAATATTACCCAAGTCTGTAAAAAAAAAAAAAGAGTATATAAAGTGAAAGGAAGGGGGTGGAGTTTTGAACTTTGCACTCTTTACACAGAAAACAGGACTATTAACTGACTACACTAATTAATCTGTTAGTATAGATGTTCTTCGTGTTTCACTGTTGCAGTCATCACATTTGGGTTATCTGCCTGCAGGTAGCCCTCAGCCGGCCTGAATACCAGAGTCTTCGGATTTCTGCGTCGGATGCTCTCTCTTCTTCCATGACGTCAGGTCTCAGGGGTATAAAATATGCAGCCGATGCCATTACATCCGTCGTTTTTGCCTTGCAGTGCCCGAAGCAGAAGCAATTCACAAGTACTGGTCGGCCGTCTCCTGAAATTTTCGTTTTCGAGTTTCAGACCCGAAGTCTTCAAAAAAAGATAAGGACCCCGTTGGGATCCTTTTTCTTTCTCTAACCAATGTCAGTAAAAGTTAACAATTGTTTTACCTGTGGAAAGCAAATACCTCATAGAGATTTTCATTCGTACTACATCCCTTGTTTAGGCCCAGACCACGACATCCCTTGCTGTCTGTTTTGTGCCTTGTTCAACTCCCAAACTATTTGTTGTCGGGCTATTTTTGCAGCCAATTACTTTCGTACTCAATCTGTGTACTCCGAAATGGCTTCGTTAAGCCATCCGACTACCAATCTTCCAACAAAACGTAAGGATAAAGACAGAGACAGACCGCATAGGTCCAAAACCGCCGACAATGCTTCCGTTAAGCTAGTCGCCAGTCTGCCGGTACTCTGTGAGGCACTTTCGCAGCCTCTGATACCCACTACTTCAGATTCGCAGGCCTCTACTGAGACCCATGAAGCATCAGAGACCATACAGGTGCAACTAACCATAGGCAAAACTGCTATACAACTGGTAGCATGTTACAGACCACCCTCCCAATCTCAAGAACCCCACTCAGCCTTCCTGAAGACATTGGAGGATATGAATGTATCACAAAATACCATCATACTGGGAGACTTCAACTACCCAAACATAGATTGGGTACATTATTCTAGCCCTAATACCCTAGCCCAAAGGTTCCTGGAATTCATAAATTCAAATGCACTGGAACAACTAATCACCTCTCCCACTAGGGGAGATAATATACTAGACCTGATCATCACAAACATGGGGACAAAATGCTCCACACCGGAAGTATACCCCTCACTAGTGAGATCTGACCACAAACTAATCACCCTGGATATACATATCCCACCTCCACCCCCAGCACAAAAGACCACAGTGAAAAACTTTTCAAAAGCAGACTTCACTCTTCTTAAGACTGAGATGGTATCCTTTAAGCCCACCGTGCCAGTGGATACCACATCCCACAATGCCGAATCCTTCACAAATGCTTTCTATGGACATCTCCAAGAAAGCATGGCTCATGCAATCCCAAATAAATCCAAGTCCCTCTCCACCAAAGGTAAGCGTCCTGTCTGGTGGACCACAGCCATAAACAAATTGTACAACAAAAGAAGGAAGCTACTGCACGTCAGAGCAAAATCCCATGAAGGGAAGACATCTCTGATCAACATTAGCAGAAAACTACGTTCTCTCATAAAAACATCCAAGGCCAACTTTGAGAGAAAAATCGCTAAGGACACTAAAGATAACCACAAAGCCTTCTTCAGCTATGTTAGAAACCTGGGCGGAAACCCTCAGATATGCTCAGAGTTGGTTCACAACAACAAAAAATACACTGAACCCACAGATATTGCCAACATTCTGGCTGACAGGTTCAGTGCAAATTTCTCCCCTCCCTCACCCCCAAAAGAAGAAATACTTATCCTATGAATGTAATCTCCCTGTCATCTCAGATGTCCAAGTGAGAACCGCCCTAAACAAAGCAAAAAACACAGCATCAATGGGACCTGACGGTATCCCGGGTTGCGTGTTACGTGAACTCCAAGAGGAGCTAAATCCACACATAAAAATGCTATTTAACCTTAGCCTTACTTCGGGATATGTACCTGAACACTGGCGTACAGCAACAGTGGTCCCACTCCACAAGGGGGGTGCCTCTACAGACCCTGGAAACTACCGCCCCATAAGCTTAACCAGCCTGGTCTGCAAAGCTATGGAAAGAATCATTATGGAACTCATAAACAGAGATATAGGGGACCTACAGACACTTGACCCCACCCAGTTCGGCTTTGTAAGGGGCAGATCCTGCCTTTTAAACCTGGTTGACTTTTTCGAAACAGTCACTAGAGCCATTGATGAGGGCAAAGCAGTCCATACAGCATACCTGGACTTGGCTAAGGCCTTCGACACAATACCCCATTCAGGCATCATAGATAAGCTCAACAGCTTAAAAGTAAACCCTTATGTCACTAGATGGGTTGCAAACTGGCTAAAGGACAGAACCCATAAAGTTAAAATCGCTGGAGCAATGTCAGACTCAAAGCCAGTCACAAGTGGTGTCCCACAGGGATCTGTCCTGGGACCCCTCTTGTTCGGCATTTATTTCTCAGATGTTAAAGCAAACATGGGAGGGCTGTGGCTGACAAAGTTCACGGATGACTGCAAACTAGGCGCCATAGTCGATACACCAGCAGACACATACATCCTACAAAAAGGCCTCACAGAAACGGACAACTGGTGCCGGAGTCACGGCCTTAAACTAAATGCCAAAAATGTATAGTCATCCCTTTGGGAAAAACAAAGTACCCACAAATTATCACATAGACAGCAACCCACTGAGTATGGAAAAAGTAATCAGAGACCTAGGGACCCAAGTCGACAGCGACCTCTCATTTGACACCCACGTTGCCAAAGTGGTTAGAAAACCATTCTACCTTGCACACCTCATCATGAAGGGATTCACATCCAGATCCAAGGATGTCATTGTACCCCTATATTCCTCCCTCATCAGACCCATGATTGAGTACAATGCCCCATTTGGTATGTACCTCACCCGGCATTTGCAACAGCTGGAGAGACCACAAAAGTACCTCACCAAGAGGATCAAGGGTCTCCAGCATATGTCTTATTCTGCCAGACTAAAGAAACTTCAGCTCTATTCAGTAGCATACCGCCAGCTCAGAGGTGATCTCTGCCTGACGTACAAGGCCATGTCCAATCAGGATCTGATGGACATGCTCCACCTCAAAAAATCAAAATCCATCAGGACCACGAGAGCTAAAGACTTAAACCTCGGCACAAGTATGAATAGGACATGCTGGAGGGATAGATTCATAACCCAGAGGCTTCCCATGCTTTGGAACAAGATCCCAGTTCGTATTAGGCAGAGCCCCTCACTGACTCTCTTCAAGAGAAATCTTGATGAGTGGATGGAAGATCGTAAGTTTACCCCAGGGGTCACATCTGTGTCACTGCTAGACAGGGGCACAGTAAACTAATTCTATTATATAAGGGGACCTTCATTGTGTCACTACTAGACAGAGGCACAGTATTCTAAATTTATTCTGTACATTTTTTGTACCATTTCATGGGGTGGCAAAAGCCACATCACTATGGCTAGGCTTATAAATGCCCCAGGGCAGATAGCCTAGTACTATACTATGAAACTATGAAACTATAAACAAGCAGGGAGGAACCCCACTCGTACCCTCTCTGCAGACTAGCCATGGCTCTGTGGAACACAGCCTTGAGCTACCAAGTACACCTACAAGCTCAATTCCTGCCAGGCAAACTAAATTCACTGGCAGATGACTTAAGCAGAAATCTCATGGACCCACACGAATGGAAACTAGATTCCAAAATATTCAACCTCTTGAGGAACAAATGGGGGACTCCAGAGGTAGACCTGTTTGCCTCCCGTCAGAACTACCAATTGAACAAATTCTGTACAAGAACTTCCCACAGTCAAGCTTGGAAAGTGGATTCTCTGTCTTTACCTGGGAAAGTCTCTCGGTTTATGCCTTTCCCCCTCTGCCTCTCCTCTCGAAGGTTCTACTAAAGATCAAACAGAACAAGCCAAGGGCAATACTGATTGCACCAGTTTGGCCACGCCAGCAGTGGAACCCCCTCTTTTGCATTATGACACTTTTGCAACCATGGCACCTGCCTCAGATCCCTTCCCTGCTGTCCCAGCAGGCGGGCCAGATTCTGTACCCTCAGCTTCAAACCCTGAACCTTGCAGCCTGGCTAATTTCTTGAACTCTCCTCTAGCATCTCTCAATAAGCAGGTGCTGGATGTCATTCTGGAGGCAAGGAGGCCTAGTACTAGAAAGTCCTATGCTGGAAAGTGGAAAAGATACTGTTCCTGGAGCCAGACTCAGGGGATAGGCACAACGGTGCCCAGCTTACCTCGTATTCTACAGTACTTAACAGAAATGCTCTACAAGGGCCTATCCTTTTCGTTAATCAAAATCCATGCCTCTGCCATTTCAGCACATTATATGTGAGCCACACCTCTTCTCTCACCCCTTGCTAAAACAGTTCCTTAGAGGGGCCAAAATTTGAAGACCCCTTAGGAGAGCTCCCACTCCAGCCTGGGACCTTAACTTTATATTGGAAAAGTTCACCCCCCCCCCTTTGAGCCAGCTGCAACAGCAGAGTTGAAATTCCTTTCTTGGAAAACCGCCTTCCTTCTAACCATCACTTCAGCTAGAAGAGTGTCTGAATTACAGGCCCTCATGGCAGTGGAACTCTTCATTATCTTCCATGCGGATAGTTTCCCTCAGGACTAATCCTTCCTTTATGCTCAAGGTAGTGTCTAGTGTGGCCCTAAATCAGTCCATTCATTTGTCTACTTTTTTCCCTAATCCACAAAACAAAGGGGAATGAATACTGCACTCTCTGGATGTGCACAGACAACTTAGATTTTATTTGGACAGTACAAAGTCTCTCAGAAAATCAGAACAGCTGCTAGTAGGCTTTGCTGCAGGGGCAGAGGGGAAAGCCACTTCAAAGCAAACCATTTCCAAATGGATAGCCCATTGCATTCATTTCTGCTATAAGCACCATGGAAAACCTACCCCACAGGGGATAAGATCACATTCCACCAGGGCTGCATCTACCTCTGTGGCTTTTTCTCAGAGGAGTCCCTACCAGGGACATCCTAGAAGCTGCTACCTGGAGCTCTGTACATAACTTCACCAAGCATTACCACATGCCTATATTTTCTAAATCCAGGGCTGGATTTGCCACTGCAGTCTTGCAGGGCTTAATAGCTGGCCCTAATGCTCTCTAACTTCCTCCTCCCTTCCTAAGCTTTGGGAATCAACCCAAATGTGATGACTGCAACAGTGAAAAACGAAGAACATACTACAGTTGTGTACACTTACCATAAATGCAGATGTTCGAGTGGATTCTCTGTTGCAGTCCTGGTTACCCTCCCTCCAGCCCCCTGACTTCTCTTGGCTCTACCTTTCCTTCTTGTTTGGTATATTTATTTTTCCTGGTGTATTTGCTTTTTGATGGGGGTATACTATACCATATAATTGCTTCCTATTGTGGGGGCACCTGACATCTGGGGCAAGACAAACTGATGTAATGGCGTTGGCTGCATGTTTTATATCCCTGATGACCTGACGTCATGGAAGAAGAGACAGCATACGACGCAGAAATTCGAAGACTCTGGTATTCAGGCCGGCTGAGGGCTACTTGCAGGCTGATAACCCAAATGTGATGACTGCAACAGTGAATAGACTCGAACATCTACATTTATGGTAAGTGTACACAACTGTACTTTCTTTTTACATTAAAGGAAGAATGAAGCTGTAAAGTCTATCATGATCCAGTGCCTTCGCTTACATCAGTCAGGAGGCAGGAGGGAGAGTTGGGGGAGGCTTCAGTAAAAAGCCAGGAGGTATACTAGACAACACTAGGAAGATTATTTAACCTATTAGTGGGACTCATTTAAAAGCTTTAATAGAGCAACAGCTCTGTAATCAGTGTGTATTCTACAATATTAACAAGAATGAAACTCTTATGTGTGGCATTATTAACTGATTTACTACAGCAAAGACAAAAAACTAAGAAAAAACACCACAGACAGTATCTCAACTTTTGGACAGGTGATAGATATGTGGCATGTGCTTAAGTGTCTGTGTGTGTTTGGGGGGGGTGAAAGGGGTGGGTTGTCTGTACCAATGTGCTACATAGGGTACCAGCATTACCTACTGCAGGGAAAGTGCTGATTAGCACTAGTGGTAGTTAGTGATTCAGAGACATGCAAATTGGTATTTCCTCATTGTGGCTAATGAGGCTCTGATTACAAAATACTGAATCGTAGAAACAGTTCCTTTTTACTGCAGGTGTAACCATGGGTAGTGGGACTGTTTCTAAATCCTGAGGACAGTTTTTGCACACTTTTCCTGACTATTTAGAACTTAGACTGCTCTTGCTGAAGCAATTTACTTTCTGTTGAACAGCAGTGTTAGCAAGTTCTTCATTAAAATTCTTATTTTAACTGTGATTTGAATGTTTTATTTTTCATGCTATTCTCTGTCTATTTGTTACATCACTTTGTAGCTTTTGCTTGATTTCTTTTCAGGAACCACAGGCCTTCATATCAGAGTACCGATTCTCAATCATCTAAACCACAGTTTATTTAAATTACTAGACTTGACTTTTTATCCCCCTCAGAAAATCCATTTTTTACGCTTAACAATTATTGAAGTATCTAATTTTATTTTTTTTACATCTGATTCAACCTTTGGGTTATCAAATCCAACCTTGGCACTTTTAATGAAGCTTGGATCCAGGGCTCTGACTCCTCCCCTACCCATAATTTTCTCAGTTCTCCATAATGCCTCAGATTTAATTTGACACTTGATCCAGAAGGATGTGGTTCTTGAGTGCTCTGACTTTAGAATAAATACCTTTGCCAGTGCCCTCATTTGCCACTTCATCCAGAAGGACGTGGTTCTCAAGGGCTCTGACTTTGATCATAATAAGTACCTGTTTGACTGCAATTTGACTAGAGCTTTTGTACCTCTTGCCTTTTTTGTCCTCCTTATATTAATCCTCTCTTGTCTTTCTTCCTTTGTTCAGGGTGTTTTAAATCAAAATTATTGTCTGTTTAGTGCTGGTAACTTTGATTACCTTGTTCATTCTCTTAATATTTCTTTTACTATTGCATTACCATTTCTTCTGTTATGGTTGTTGTACTGTTTGCTATGATTGATTTGTAGTTTTTTTTTTTCTGATAGTGGATGTGAAGATTGGGTAAAGATAGATGAAAGCTGCCAGCCTAGCCAGATAGAATTGTGCAGATAATTCTATCATTTTTAAATATGAATGTTGATCTATAGACTGGTTTTCTTAATTGAAATAATATGCTGTGAAATGTTGAACTTAAAACAATGTAGCAACATTGCCCTTTGCTGTAAAGAAAGCTAAGTCAAGCATTTCTTGTCTGTCCTTTGAAGTTAAAATTATTTCATGTCTGTCCCTTTGAAGTTAAAATTTGGAGTTGATGAGTCTGGAGTGAAGCATCCTGCCTATTATTTTAACTTAAGGAATAATTACTAGAGTGTACATATGGAATGTCTTTTATGGCTGTAGTTTCCTGCAGGTGCAAGATAACAAGAATGTAGTATCTGTTAGCCTGGGAACACCAGGAAAGTATAAACAAATGATGTAATGGGAATCAAGGCTGAAGACAGCAATTTAAACAGAGAGAATCAGAAGGCATTAAGCATTTTTGTCTTGACCATCCAACTCACAGCACTGTCTTGCTCTTATGTAAGTTATCTTAGACTTGTGTTTTCTTTTAGAAATAGCTAGAAACTAAAAAGATTAGACTAAGTGTTTTTCTGTGATGTCAGAACTGTACTGCTGAATTATTTTAAGTATTTCTCTGTGATCTCTGAACTCTTGACTAGCACTGTGTAGTAAGAAGTATTGTCTTGTGTTTTTATCATTTATTATTAAATATTTTAAAACCTTTCAGCTGTGGCTGTTTTGTGTAGAGATAGGTTAAACTCCAAGAGTACATTGCATGTATGAGGGATCCTGTACCAAGTTCCTCTAATAAGCCTTGACTGTTTATACTACCAATTGGATAATAATATTGCACAGTAATAATCTGACACCCTTTTAAGGGCCTTTGAGTAGCTGATAATTATTAGTGGGTGGTGTCAAGTGGTACTACCATATAGTATGGGTAAAAGGGGCACAGCTGGAGAACTTGTGCCAGCCTTCCCCAGAAGTATCTGTGTAGTGGAATAAACTCTTCTCATAGTGCATGTTTGTGTGTGTGTGTGTGTGTGTGTGTGTGTGTGTGTGTGTGTGTGTGTGTGTGTGTTTGTGTGTGTGTGTCAGCTGTTTGGGCAGGGACATGAAGCACTGGTTGGACAGAGAGGGTGCTAGAGGTTTTAGCTTGCCCCCTAAGCTGAGATCTGGACCCTATAGCTGTGCTAGTGGGAGTCTCATTGCGGACCTGCAGAGCAAGGGAGCAACCAGCCCCGGACCGGCTGTGATCTCTGTGTGCTCTTAAGGGAAACTCCACTTTACTGTGTGTATTTGTTATCCTTTCCTCATATGTGAGGCGCCCTCTCTGGTGTTAGTGGTGAGGATTGAAGCTCCTTGATTGCTGGGCCAGGGCACGGGCTTCACAGTGGATTCTACTTGTGCCTTCCCCAGTATGGCAGACAAGGATGCTGGATTTAAAAGGTGTTCAGCCTGTGGACGTGTATTTCCACAAGATCTACATTTCCTGTGTGTATACTGCATCTAGATACTGACAGTGAGCGTCTATATTACATAATCGAACTTTTAAAAGTTTGAACGTCACTTGGGTGACACCATATGATCAAACTTTTAAAAGTTCGAAAATGTAATAAAAAAAATAAACCAAAGAAAAAACCAACTTGAACGGTTTAAGCAGGCAGGCAAGCCCCCCACATTCCCTGTCCTTTAAATATACCAACTCCAAGATCGCACTACAGTGCAGAAAAGGGAAATCTTCCCATTCCACACTGCACAGAGATCTCCATTGAAACGTTCGAACTTTTAAAAGTTTGATTATATGGTGTCATCCATATGACCTTCAAACTTTTAAGAGGTGGACAACATGATATAGACCCGACAGTGAGGCATGTGCCTCTTTTGGTTCCAGAGAATTGCAGGGGCATGGAGAAAAACTCACAGTGAATGGCTATCTTCCCACCCAAGCATGGAGTTCGGCGCCTTCTGCACCTAAAGTTTCTTCTCCCACCAAGAAGCCTAAAATAGTTAAAGTTCAAAAAGAGAAAAGAAGAAGATGGAGAGAGGGCAGCCAAAGGAAAGTGAGAAAGAAAAGGAATATGACAGAGTGGAGAAACCCAGGAAATGGTTCCTTGAGCGTTTGGAATCCTTTTTTCCAGCTCCAAAGACAGAGGGATTTAGATCCAGAGTCTCAGTGGATCTGATCTCTTATTCCTTATGCCATGCTTCTCACTGGAACCAGAGAGTCCAACACTGCACTTCCCATTTTTGCGAGATAGACTATCTTCTTTGCCATCTTTGGTGGCTTCATCCTACAGTTCCTTCCATTCATCATAGGATGTTTCAAAAGCAAATGTTAGGATGATGTGAAAGTTCCTTCGAACACAGATTAAACTGGGTGTCCTTCCAGCACTGACCCCTTTGGGAGCATCTGGTACAGTCCTGACTGCCCTTCCACTGGTTTCTGTCATTCTGGTCTGATCTGATCTGAGCCTTTCTTGTAGAGCACCATTGTTGGAGTCAGTAGTCTTTTTTACTTCACTTCCGGTTTCTCCACTCTGGCACAACTGGATCAGGATGAGCTTCGCAGCTCAAGCATTGGAGCCAAGGATCAGTGATCAGGGTCAATTCCAAACTTTTCAGAACCATCCATTCCCTTTGGTACCTTGGCGCTTAACCATTTGGCACCATTGTTGACCTTACAGCTGGTGTGGATCAGTGTCAAAGGTATTCCTTCCTTTCCGCCTGCAGATTAAAGGGATGCTTCTTTGGTCCAGATTACATCTTCAGCATTCAAGGCCTTTGAGAGGGCTCTAACACACTGTTCCATTCCAACCTCTGGTGGATTGTGTCTGTATCCACTCATCCTCCTCAGTATGAAAAGTCATCTTCCTTCTGCCATGGGGGTTCTTGCCACATGAGCTCCCCATCTGATTCCAAGCCTTCCCCAGAAGACCACCAGTCACAATCCATACCCTGTTCCAGGTTCCTTTTCATTCTGAAGAAAACAGGGGACTGAAGGTTAGTTCTTGACCTAAGTCACATAAATCAGTTTGTGAGGCAGACAGAATTCTTCATGGTACAATCCATTCTACAGCTATTGAGGAATGATGACTGTTTGTGCTCCATAAATGTTCAGGATGCATACTATTATACCAATATAACAAAGCCGCCCATAAGATTTCTCCATTTCCAGCTGGGAGCCGATCACTGCCCTTTGGTCTCAGCACAGTCCCCAGTGTGTTCACCAAATGCATGGTAGTGGTAGCAGTGTATCTCATGCTCCAGGGGTTCCACGTGCTCCTGTAGTTTGATGATTGGCTGCTCATCACACCAACCAAGGATCTACTAGTTCAGTGCAGGAACTTCTTTTTCCAGCTTGCCCTGTAACTGGGAATCATAATCAGTCTTAACAAGAGTCAACTCACACCAGCACAGAAAATACAATTTATTGGATGCTACACAGGCACCATTTCTGAAATAGCCAACCTTTTGCAGTCCAGTATACTGTCCCTGCATATAAGGTAGCTTCAGAGGTCCTTCATCACCATTGCCCCCTCCCAGCAAGACTGATCCACAAAACTGCTGGGCATGATGGCTGCCTCAGTTATTCTGGTCCCTCAAGCAAGGTACTGTATGAGAGTCCTGCAGTGGACATTCTCTGTTCAATAGTCTTTGATGTCTAACCCTCTTCATGCACCCATACATCTCATGCCAATATACAGGGAACACAGCTGGTGGTTGATCTCCCCCCATAGTGTCAATGAGTCATCTGTTTTCTACACAATCCCTGATAGTGAAAGTGACCACATATGCTTCCATTCTGGGGTGGGAGGGCACTTTGAGGGGAAGGCAGTTTATGGTTCTTGGTCAACTACAGATGTCAGTCTTCACATCATTATCTTGGAGATGAAGGAAGTCCTCCTAGCCTTGTAGACCTTTCAGGACTCCTTTCAGAAGGGTGTGATCTCCATCTGTATGGACAGCATGGTGATAGTCTGGTACAAAACAAGCAAGGAGGAACCCAGTCATATTCATTTTACTGGAAACCATGAGAGTGTGGCAGTGGGTAATGTTTTCCTGTCACTTTCTGATGGCAGGGCATACCCTGGGGACTTCCAGTGTTCTGGTGGACAAACTCAGCAGGTCTGTTTTGCCACTGGAGTAGTCCATCATTCGAACAGTAGAACATGGATTTTTTTTGTTACTGGGACCAACTTTGCTGTGATATTTTTGCTTCATACTTAAACAGCAAGTTCAGCAGTTTTATTGCCCTGATCCCTCCACTGGGTTTGACACCAAGTGATGCTCTAGTCTACAATTTTCCCCCAGGTCTGCTTTATGGCTTTCCCTCTTTTCTCCTATAAAACAAGTTTCTTCAGAAATCAAGAAGATGTAAGGCCAAAGTTATTCTCATTGCATGCTCCATCACCATGATAAATTTGTTTTCTTTTCCTCTGGCCTCATCTAGTACATCCGTACTGGGTGTTGGACCCCAGTTTAGATCTTTTGTTTCAACCATGTAGTGAGCCTCACCAGGACCTAAAAACCCTGAAGTTAACTTGATGTGGTGGCCAGAGATACCAGGCTTTCTGCTCCAATTATTCAAATTCTAGCCTCTTCACAAAAGCCAAATACTAGAAAAGTGTATTTCAGTAAGTGGAAATGTTTTACCATACGGGCTTCCTCAAGGGATTTCTCAGCCCTGTGTTATCGATTTTGGATTTCTTAGCAGAATCGTTCCTTAAAGGATTCAGCTTCTCTACCATGAAGGTACAATTAGCAGTTGTTTCAAAATTTCATGTAGGGTAAAACCATACTTCTGTTGCTTTCCTGAAGATTTCCAAGGCCTTTATGAAGGGAACCTTCTTTTTATTTCCCCCAAACAGAGATCCAGTTCCCCCATGGGGATAATACTGTTGTACTTCAGGCTTTGACAAAAGATCCATTTGAACCTGCCTCTGCGGTATATTTAAAATGTCTGTCTTGGAAGTCACTCTTTTTGGTGAGTGTTATATACGCCAAGAGGAGCAGAATTACAGGCCTTATCATGTAAACCTCCATGTCTGGTTTTCCATAAGGACATAGTATCTTTGACTTTTCAAGATGGTTGCACACTGATCATCTTAACTTCAGCTCTCCCAATGTGAAAAAAGAAACTGAAAGACAAGGGTCAGGAACTTGTTTTCACTTTTAGTAAAGTCCGTTACTTAATAGTGAGTACATTGCCTGGATGCCAGCAAAGAAGAAACGAAGAAAGCCTTTAAAGAAAATCATCTAGAAAAGATCAAGAGAAAACACTGACTGGGAAGAATCTTGCAGCTATTAAACAGAAAGCCGTTCAAGCTCAAGCTTTGGTACAAGACATGGCTTCCAGTAATCTACAGGAAAAAAAAACTCAAAATGTGCTCAGAGATGATTAGGAGGGGTATATTGAGTCAAATAAAAGGCTGAAAAAATGTAAGAAGCTTAAACAGATATTCAGATGAGCTGATGAAACTGCAAAAATCAGTGGTCAAAATAAAGAAAAGGTTGGCTAAGTATTCACCTGCTCAAGAAGAGATGCTTGAAAAAATGGTAGAATTAGAGGACAGAGCACATAGGAACAATCTGAGATTTCCTGCTGTACCAGAGAAACTAGAAGGAACAAACTGTATTAATTTTATGAAGGCAGAAATAAGCAACTGGACTGGTATTCCACAGCAGGAACTGTTAATTGAAAAGGCACACCATGCGTTTGTTCCAAACTTTGCCATGAGAAAGCAGCCAAGACCTGTATTAGTAAATATGCAAACCTACCAGCAGGAAGAGTTGATCCTGACAAAGCTGTGGTAAAAGGACAAAGTACTAAAGGTTGGAGACAGCAAGAGTGTTTGTGAAAAATGATTGTTCATTGTACATTAGATGAAGAGAAATGCATTTATTCTGGCAATCAATGAATGTTGAGAGACAGGTGTGAGATTCAAGCTACTGTGTCCATCTCCCATCAGAATATTTTTCCTGGAAGATCAGTTATTTTTTGATGCAGAATAGATTGAGGAGGAAATACAAACGTTTGCTCAACAAAATTGGAGTAATCAAGCAGAAGAGGGCTCTGCTTCTCATTCTTCTGATAAAGCACATGGAGAGGCTTTGCCATTGAAACCTTTTCTATTCTTCCAAAGAAAAATGCTTGAGAGACAGAGAAAAGCACTGGACTTGACTAGAAGAATTTGGAGTACCTTGGAATTGAACTGGAGTCTGGAGTTGGGAGATGGAGATACACAGTAAGAAGACCAGCAATAAGGAAATTAGTGAATACAAATGAGACTGCAAAGCATCAGTTGCATTTTTGGCTCTATTAGAAAAAGTGGAAAGAATGGAGTTACGTTGACTTTGTTAACGTGGGGAACTGAGACACATTTCTCTCACTTCGTGTCTTTAATGTCTGGGAGACACTGAGGGGAGGGGAAGATGAAGGGAAAAGGGTAACTGTAAGTAAAACAGTTTTGGTTCTTAGTATTTCTATGAAACTGTTTCTGATACAGATTGCATGTTTTATAGTAAGGCGTTTTCATTCATTCTTGTATGTGATAAAGATACTGAAGTAAATATATGCCTTTTATCTTTCTTTTTTTAGTATTAAGAGATGTAGGCATTACAGTGTAAAATGAGAAAAAAGCTACACAGGATCATGTTTAAGTTAATAGGCTGTAATATTGGGTTATTGAAGTGGGGGATAGGGTGTAAAAGTATACAGACCATAATATGTGTAGGGCTGTTGGGTTTTTTCTTACTTTTGCATAATTGATTGTCTGGATTAAGACTATTGCTTAATGTAACAAACAAGTTTTAAGTTGAAACAAGTCAGAGAACAGTGAATATAATAAAAAGTTTTCCTTTAGAAATAAATGCTTCAGCTTGTCTTTAGAAGCCTGCAGCTGAGGACTTCCTTTTATTTTCTCTTAAATTTCCATGGAGACCAGCTGATTAAAGGGCACTAAAAAGCCAGAGTACTGATGATATGAATTTGATAAAGAAAGGATTTCAGGATGGATATTCAGCAGAGTATCACGGACAAAGAAATAAAAGTGGAGTACATATAGTAATTGCTAGAGGAACTCCAATAGTGTCAGAGGAGGAAAACAAGATGATGGCAAATTTGCAGTAGTAAGGTGCTGCTGGCAAGGGATGTGTATTACACTGGAATGTATTTATATTCCTCCTAAAACTGCTATTAAGGAGTTAAAAAAAAATAGGTGGTGACTGGAATTTGATTTGCAACAATGAGGATGTATCTGGGGGCCCAAGATGGGAAAATATAGCGAAATAATACAGATTTTGGAAAAAATGTATGAACATATTTATTTGGAATTAAAGATGTATATTCAGTTGTGGGAATTCAGAGAATTTACATATTATTACCCAAGATACAATAAGTGGCTGGAATAAATAGAAATTATAATTCACAGGAACATATGAATTTAATTAAGAACTTTGACACGCATCCAATAACTATTTCAGATCATGTGCCAGTAATTGCTATAAAAATGCAGGATAATGAAGTAAAGATGAGGCATTGATGCTTCCCCACATACCTGTTAAAAAGAGAGGAATTTAAGGAATGGGTATTAGAAATTACTTGGGAGTTATTAGGGAAGATAGGAAGTACTCTGGAAGTTATAGCTAATGAATGGGATTAAATGAAAGTGGAGTTAAAAATATGGTGTAAATAAATTAAAAAGAGATCTGGTTAAGAAGTAATAAGAATTATTTAGAGGAGCTGACAAAGATTTAAGTATTACAGAGTAAGGGTTATCTCACAGTAAGAAAGTGATGCAATTGCAGAGTGCTAAAGAGAAAATAAGGGAGGACCTCAATCATATGCTTAAGTTTAGAAAGACAAATAAATAAAACACCAATAGAATCAGCAGACATCTGGTTCTATTGGTGTTTTATATATTTGTTTGTCTTGGATAACACATTTTGCCATTTGGCTGCTGCTGTTCTTGTTTAAGTTTAGAAAGATTGCTGTTAAGCAGCTGCTGTTTGATAATTCCATAGCAAAAAAGCTTTTGGCACAACAGCTTAGGCAACACAGAGTAGAAAGGGTTGTTGCCAAACTTAAGGAGTCCAATAACAGAATAACCAGAGACCCTGTACAGTTATTAGAGATATTTCAGAAATTTTATGAAAATCTGTATAAAGCAGAGAAGTGGAGAAATCAAGAAAAAGTACAAATGGAAATAGTTATGGAAAAATTAAATATGCCAAGGTCAGAGGTAGATGAGACTCGATTAATAACAGCATAGGAGGAGATGAGATAAAAAATGGTGCTGTATAACCAATCTACAGGAAAGTCTTCTGGAATAGATGCTATTCCTGTAGATGTTTGGAAGCTAGGAGGGAAGAAAGAGAAAGATCTGGAATGTTTTGTTTAACATTATTTTAAAAGAAGAAGTACCATCATCCTAGCAATTAGCTGTGATGCCTGAAATACCTAAAGATGGTGAAGACCCGCCATATCCAGCTTCATATAGGCCCATTTCGATTCTAAACCTTGATTATAAAGTATTTATGTCTCTAAAGGCTAAAAGAATGGCAAAGGTGTTGCCAGAAACTGATAGCTATGAATCATTGTGGTTTGGGGGATGGGAGGCAAGCATTTAAAAACGTTAATAGAACAATGATGATCTAGAGTGAAGTAGAATGTAAGAAAATATTACTGTTGTTGGTGGGCTTAATGCAGAGAAAGATTTTGATAGAGTAGGGTAATGGAAGCATTTGCATTCCCTGACAAAATAATAAGGTTAATAAGGAAGATATGTGAGAGATCAACTGGAGAAAATTAGTTTGTGTGTGAAGGAGGGGGGGTCCCTCTCTGATGTGTTCTGTTTGAATAGAGAAGCCAGGCAGGGGTGTCCTCTTTGTCCTTTGTTGTTGGATTATGTTTAGAACCACTGGCAAAGAAAATAAGGGACACAGAAATTCAAGGATATAATTGGTATAGTAATCATGAAAAGCTTGCTTTATTTGCAGATGGTATTATTTTGTATGTGATAAAACCAGAAAAATACATTTCAGTGTTGTGGAACATTCTGAGACAGTTTTAAGTCTTTTGGGGATACAAAATTAATACAATTATAACAGACAGTAGCTGTAAAACTGTGTACCTGTTAGATATATTTAGAGATTTAGAAATGCATCTACACTTCTGTTGCTATAATATATGTTGGAATAATATAGTCAGTTAGATGCATATATTTCTATTTGCTAGCATGCATATATTAAAGGGTTAAACTGTTCTCAGCTAAAAATGACTACATTCATCTGTAAATGAATCATGCTGGTACAGCTTGAGAAAAAGGCTGATAAGGATAACTCCTAAAAGAGGCATTCATTTGTGTGTAACAAGCTTCAAGGGGAACAGATAAGGAACCAGGTGCAAGAATCAACAGGCTTCCTAGACTGTTACATAATTCACCTTGAAACAGATACAGACTGCATGACATCAAGTGCAGGA